>NC_044995.1:28844480-28916471 GCF_008728515.1 Papio anubis
TTTTTTTGTTGTGTCTCTGCCAGGCTTTGGTATCAGGATGATGTTGGCCTCATAAAATGAGTTAGGGAGGATTCCCTCTTTTTCTATTGATTGGAATAGTTTCAGAAGGAATGGTACCAACTCCTCCTTATACCTCTGGTAGAATTCAGCTGTGAATCCATCTGGTCCTGGACTTTTTTTGGTTGGTAGGCTATTAATTATTGCCTCAATTTCAGAGCCTACTATTGGTCTATTCAGGGATTCAACTTCTTCCTGGTTTAGTCTTGGAAGAGTGTAAGTGTCCAGGAAATTATCCATTTCTTCTAGGTTTTCCAGTTTATTTGCGTAGAGGTGTTTATAGTATTCTCTGATGGTAGTTTGTATTTCTGTGGGGTCGGTGGTGATATTCCCTTTATCATTTTTAATTGCGTCGATTTGATTCTTCTCTCTTTTCTTCTTTATTAGTCTTGCTAGTGGTCTGTCAATTTTGTTGATCTTTTCAAAAAACCAACTCCTGGATTCATTGATTTTTTGGAGGGTTCTTTGTGTCTCTATCTCCTTCAGTTCTGCTCTGATCTTAGTTATCTCTTGCCTTCTGCTAGCTTTGGAATGTGTTTGCTCTTGCTTCTCTAGTTCTTTTAATTGCGATGTTAGAGTGTCAATTTTTGATCTTTCCTGCTTTCTCTTGTGGGCATTTAGTGCTATAAATTTCCCTCTACACACTGCTTTAAATGTGTCCCAGAGATTCTGGTATGTTGTATCTTTGTTCTCATTGGTTTCAAAGAACATCTTTATTTCTGCCTTCATTTCGTTATGTACCCAGTAGTCATTCAGGAGCAGGTTGTTCAGTTTCCATGTAGTTGAGCGGTTTTGATTGAGTTTCTTAGTCCTGAGTTCTAGTTTGATTGCACTGTGGTCTGAGAGACAGTTTGTTATAATTTCTGTTCTTGTACATTTGCTGAGGAGTGCTTTACTTCCAATTATATGGTCAATTTTGGAGTAAGTACGATGTGGTGCTGAGAAGAATGTATATTCTGTTGATTTGGGGTGGAGAGTTCTATAGATGTCTATTAGGTCTGCTTGATGCAGAGATGAGTTCAATTCCTGGATATCCTTGTTAACTTTCTGTCTTGTTGATCTGTCTAATGTTGACAGTGGAGTGTTGAAGTCTCCCATTATTATTGTATGGGAGTCTAAGTCTCTTTGTAAGTCTCTAAGGACTTGCTTTATGAATCTGGGTGCTCCTGTATTGGGTGCATATATATTTAGGATAGTTAGCTCTTCCTGTTGAATTGATCCCTTTACCATTATGTAATGGCCTTCTTTGTCTCTTTTGATCTTTGATGGTTTAAAGTCTGTTTTATCAGAGACTAGGATTGCAACCCCTGCTTTTTTTTGTTCTCCATTTGCTTGGTAGATCTTCCTCCATCCCTTTATTTTGAGCCTATGTATGTCTCTGCGTGTCAGATGGGTCTCCTGAATACAGCAGACTGATGGGTCTTGACTCTTTATCCAGTTTGCCAGTCTGTGTCTTTTCATTGGAGCATTTAGTCCATTTACATTTAAGGTTAAGATTGTTATGTGTGAACTTGATCCTGCCATTATGATATTAACTGGTTATTTTGCTCGTTAGTTGATGCAGTTTCTTCCTAGCCTTGATGGTCTTTACATTTTGGCATGTTTTTGCCATGGCTGGTACCGGTTGTTCCTTTCCATGTTGAGTGCTTCCTTCAGGGTCTCTTGTAAGGCAGGCCTAGTGGTGACAAAATCTCTAAGCATTTGCTTATCTGTAAAGGATTTTATTTCTCCTTCACTTATGAAACTTAGTTTGGCTGTATATGAAATTCTGGGTTTAAAATTCTTTTCTTTAAGAATGTTGAATATTGGCCCCCACTCTCTTCTGGCTTGGAGAGTTTCTGCCGAGAGATCTGCTGTGAGTCTGATGGGCTTCCCTTTGTGGGTAACCCGACCTTTCTCTCTGGCTGCCCTTAAGATTTTTTCCTTCATTTCAACTTTGGTGAATCTGGCAATTATGTGTCTTGGAGTTGCTCTTCTCGAGGAGTATCTTTGTGGCGTTCTCTGTATTTCCTGGATTTGAATGTTGGCCTGCCCTACTAGGTTGGGGAAGTTCTCCTGGATGATATCCTGAAGAGTGTTTTCCAACTTGGTTCCATTTTCCCCCTCACTTTCAGGCACCCCAATCAGACGTAAATTTGGTCTTTTTACATAATCCCATACTTCTTGCAGGCTTTGTTCATTTCTTTTTCTTCTTTTTTCTTTTGGTTTCTCTTCTCGCTTCATTTCATTCATTTGATCCTCAATCGCTGATACTCTTTCTTCCAGTTGATCGAGTCGGTTACTGAAGCTTGTGCATTTGTCACGTATTTCTCGTGTCATGGTTTTCATCTCTTTCATTTCGTTGATGACCTTCTCTGCATTAATTAGTCTAGCCGTCAATTCTTCCACTTTTTTTTCAAGATTTTTAGTTTCTTTGCGCTGGGTACGTAATTCCTCCTTTAGCTCTGAGAAATTTGATGGACTGAAGCCTTCTTCTCTCATCTCGTCAAAGTCATTCTCCGTCCAGCTTTGATCCGTTGCTGGCGATGAGCTGCGCTCCTTTGCCGGGGGAGATGTGCTCTTATTTTTTGAATTTCCAGCTTTTCTGCCCTGCTTTTTCCCCATCTTTATGGTTTTATCTGCCTCTGGTCTTTGATGATGGTGATGTACTGATGGGGTTTTGGTGTAGGTGTCCTTCCTGTTTGATAGTTTTCCTTCTAACAGTCAGGACCCTCAGCTGTAGGTCTGTTGGAGATTGCTTGAGGTCCACTCCAGACCCTGTTTGCCTGGGTATCAGCAGCAGAGGCTGCAGAAGATAGAATATTTCTGAACAGCGAGTGTACCTGTCTGATTCTTGCTTTGGAAGCTTCCTCTCAGGGGTGTACTCCACCCTGTGAGGTGTGGGGTGTCAGACTGCCCCTAGTGGGGGATGTCTCCCAGTTAGGCTACTCAGGGGTCAGGGACCCACTTGAGCAGGCAGTCTGTCCCTTCTCAGATCTCAACCTCTGTGTTGGGAGATCCACTGCTCTCTTCAAAGCTGTCAGACAGAGTCCTTTGCGTCTGTAGAGGATTCTGCTGCTTTTTTGTTGTTGTTGTTGTTGTGTAGCTGTGCCCTGTCCCCAGAGGTGGAGTCTACAGAGACAGGCAGGTTTCCTTGAGCTGCTGTGAGCTCCACCCAGTTGGAGCTTCCCAGCAGCTTTGTTTACCTACTTAAGCCTCAGCAATGGCGGGCGCCCCTCCCCCAGCCTCGCTGCTGCCTTGCCGGTAGATCACAGACTGCTGTGCTAGCAATGAGGGAGGCTCCGTGGGCGTGGGACCCTCCCGGCCAGGTGTGGGATATGATCTCCTGGTGTGCCTGTTTGCTTAAAGCGCAATATTGGGGTGGGAGTTACCCGATTTTCCAGGTGTTGTGTGTCTCAGTTCCCCGGGCTAGGAAAAGGGATTCCCTTCCCCCTTGCGCTTCCCAGGTGAGGCGATGCCTCGCCCTGCTTCAGCTCTCGCTGGTCGGGCTGCAGCAGCTGACCAGCACCGATCGTCCGGCACTCCCCAGTGAGATGAACCCAGTACCTCAGTTGAAAATGCAGAAATCACCGGTCTTCTGTGTCGCTGGCGCTGGGAGTTGGAAAAATATGGAACGCTTCACGAATTTGCGTGTCATCCTTGCGCAGGGGCCATGCTCCAATTTTCTAATAATGAAAATCCCAGACAGGTTTTTCAACCTACCAAATCGTTACAATTTTATTCACCCTTCTCTCTCTCTCCACAATCACTAACATCACCACTCACAAAAGAAGAAGAAAATTCCTCCAACGTTCCCCCAATGTGTGCTGTTGCTAGCTCCGAAGCTCTGTGGAGTTTTGTAATGGAGTGTGAACTGCTGGCCCGGATCTGGGCTCTTGTTCTATCTCCTACCCACTAAGGAGAGAAGGAGGACAAATCCGCTGAGCAGAAAAAACAAGCAAACAAACAAAACAAAACAAACAAACAAAACTTTACTCCTCATTTATAACCTCTCATTGATGCAGAGCCGAAGAGGGTCGCCAGGTGCCCAGGGCGCCTGACAAGCGACCCACTGGCCAGCGCGTTCTGCCCTGGGCCGGATCCCAGCGCCCTGCAGGTGTCCGCCCTGCCAGGAAAGGAAGCGGCCCCGCCAGGCAGTGGGATCGGGCACAGCGTCCCGTCCTCACCCTTCGCCACGGAGTGAGTGACATCCTCGATGTGCCTTCGTTTGAGAAAACGCGCCGCTTCCCAGGGAGGGCGTCGGTGACGGGAAGGACCTCCCCTGCTCCTTAGTGGGATGAGGGGAGGGGGGACCAGGCAGAGGCTGGTGCTGGGGACAGAGGAAGCGACACTAGGTTGCAGGCTGGTGTGGGAGGAAAAAAGGAAGCCCCGGAAACAGCCACAGATTTTTCCAGCTGGAGAAGCCCCCCCACCCCGCCCCTGCCTTTTTCCTGGACTCACGATGGAACCCGGCAAGGAGTCCCATACTCGCACAAGGAAGGTGCACTCCACACTGACGGATCCCTGTAAAACACACACCCCGCCAACGGAAGCGAGAGGAACGATAAGCGCACCCATGGCAGGGCCCTGACCCGGTTCTTTCCTGGGCGCCTTAAGTGGTAGTCGGCCACACCCAAACTGCCAGCCAGGAAAGGGCCAGGGCGCAGGGCTGCCTGCTGCCCCCTCGACGCCAGTGTCCTCTGCCCAGGAATTTCAAATCCGCAAAGCAGGGCTCGGCAGGCGCTTCCACCAAACACCCTGGCGAGAGCGCCCCGGGAGGCCACCTCCTGGCCAGCACCCCTGATGCTTTGCGGCTGCGGGGGACAGCAGGAGCCCTAGTTTCCAGGCTTCCCTGCCAGAGAGGGACTGGAAAGGCCATAGAAGGAAAGTTCCTCATTCCACAGGGGAAGGATGCCAGGAAAGAGAGGGCAGAAGGTGGGGAGCAGTGTCCGGAAGATGTTTCTGGCCTAGGAGGCTTGCACCATCCGAGTCCCGGCGGCTCTATAACAAATAAATTCACCCCAGGGTTCCGGGAGGCCAAGGCAGGAGAAGCACTTTTGTCCAGAAGTTTCAGAGCAGCCTGGGCAACGTGGTGAGACCCCGTCACTAGGGAAGACATTTAGTCAGGGGTGATGGGCCACGCCTGCAATCCCAGCTACTCGAGAGGCTGAGGTGAGAGGCTCTCTTGACATTACAGTGAGTCATAAGCTTGTGCCACTGCACTCCAGCCTGGGTGACAGAGCAAGACCCTTTCTCATAGAATAAATAAATATATGAATAAACTCGGCGTCTGGGTTGGGCCGGATTCCTACCCTCCAAAAGCTAATATAGATGCACATCAGGTCTTTCTAGAGCAGCGCTGCAGAGACCGTCACTACACGTGCTGGGTGCTGCTTGACGTGGCCAGTAGCTCAGAAAGAGGAGGAGTAGGAGTGAAGGAGTGGAGAAAGAGGAGGAGGAAAAGAGGAAAATGTAGAGAGAAAAATGGAGGAGGAAACAAGAAGGAGAGGAGAGGAGGAGAAAATGAGAAGATAGTAAGAATAGAGGAAGAGGAGAAAATAAACAGGAGAGGAAGACAAGGAATTATATGAAGAAAAACATGAAATGGGAGGAGGACAGAAGGAGGAGGAGGAAGAGGGGGAGGAAGAAGGATGAGGAGGAGGAAGGAGGAGGAAGGAAGAAGAGGAGGAAGGAGGGAGAAAGAGAGGAGGCATGGAAAGGATGAGGAGGATATGGAAGGGATCAAAGGAAATGGAGGATAAAATGGAGGAAGGAGGGGGGGAAGGAAGAGGAAGAATGGAGGAAGAGGAAGGAAGGGGTGGAGGAAAGAAGAGGAAGGAAGGAGGAGGAAAGAAAGGAAAAGGAAGAAAGAAGGAAGGAAAGGAGGAGAGGAGGAGAAGAAGGAGGAGGAGGAGGTGAAAAGAAGGATGAGGAGAGGAAAGGAAAAAGGAGGAGGAGAGGAGGACAAGGAGAAGAGGAAAAGAATAAGGAGGAATGGAGGAAGGAGGGAGGAGTGGTGGAAGGAGGATGGAAGGAAGGAAGGAGGAAAGAGGAGCAGGAAAGAAGGAGGGAGGAAAGAAGGAAGAAGAGAAGGAGAGGAGGGGAGGAGGAGAGAAGAAGGATGAGGAGGAGGAGAGGAGGGGGAGGAGGAAGAGGAAAGGAGCTGATGGAAAAGGGAAAGAGAAAAGGAGGAGGAAGAGAAGAAAGTTATCACTTTGTGACATTCAGTAATTATGACTATTGTCATGGCTTTTGGATTAAAGTTTAAACTCAATAGAGATGAGAACAAAGATCAAAGATCCAGATTATTTCAGAGCTCAATTTCAGAACTAAAAAAAAGATACGTGGTAATACACCTGTGGACATTGCCAACATTGCCAATGCAAAAGAGTTGCATTACTTTGGTTTTGGATCCAGCCGAATGTCACTATATGCAATGTATGCAGCGCCTAGGAGAGGGCAGAGAGCCACAACACTTAGGTGCTGGGCCTCGTGATATGTCACAATCTCTTTTTGTTCAGAGCCCAAACAGTAGAGGAGAGCCACATCACCTAGGTTCTAGGTTCAGCAATACATCACAATCCTTTCTGAGAGGAAGACCAAAGGAGAGCCACATCACCTAGGCGAGAGCCCCAGAGATACGGCACAATGCCTTCTGTGGGTAGGGATCAGGAAGAAGAGGAAAGTGACATAACCTAGGGACTACAGCCAGCTATATGTTACAATCATCCCAAGGGGCAAGGACGATGCATGAGAGGAGAGTCACATCAAATAGGTGGTGAGCAAAGCAATATGTAACAATCAGAGAAGAGTGTCATCTCCTACATGCTGGCCCATGAGATATGTTACAACCTCCCTATGGGCAAAGCCCAGGTAAGAGAAGAGATTAACATCAAATAGTTGATAGACTAAGGGATATTTTGCAATGCCCCCTGTAAAAAGAGACTAGGAGAAATAAATCAGATTGCCTGTGTGCTTGGCCCAGGGATAAGTCACTTTTTCATCTGTGGAAATGGCCCAGGCGGGTGAGGAGAGTTACATCACTTAGATGCTGGGAACAGAGATATGTAACAATCTCTTCTATAAGCAAGACCCTGGTAAGAAAAGAAAGACACATCAAGTATTTATGGACCCACAGATGCCCCCTTTTTGACAGAGTCAAGGCAAGAAAGTCACATCACCTTGGTCCCAGGCCCAGCAATAGGTCACATTACCTTCTGAAGACAGGGCCAAGGCAAATGAGTAACATCTTGGAGCTGGGCCCAGGATATATGTAACAATCTCCCCTGTGGGCAGAACCTAGGAAGAAGAGAAGTGTCACGTTAGCTAGGTGCTGAGCCCAGAGATATGTCACCATCCCTCCAGGCAAGAGATGAGAGTACATTACCTGGGTGAGGAGTGCAGGGAGATATCACAATCCCCTTTTTAGGCTGTGCCCAGGCAGAAGAGTCACATCGCCTAAGTGTTAGAATGAGCAACGTGTCACAATGCCCCTTGTGTGCAGCACCTCAAGGGAGGAAGGTAGTTGGATCGTGGGGCAGTTTCCCCCATACTGTTTTCATGAAAGTGAGTGAGTTCTCAGGAGATCTGATGGTTTTATAAGTGTTGGAATTTCCTCCTTCTTTCACTTTCTCCCTCCTGCCGCCTTGTGAAGAAGGTCCCTGCTTCCCCTTCTGCCATGATTATAAATTTCCTGAGGCCTCCCCAGCCATGTGGAACTGTGAGCCAATTAAACCTCTTTTCTACCTAAATTTCCTGGTCTTGGGCAGTTCTTTATAGCAGTGTGAAAATGAACTAATACAATATGATATGCATGAGAGTTGCAATCTGCATTAAGACCTTCATGCTGATATGGACCCATGATTGTACGTGTCACTCTAAGCTCAGGTATGAGAGTCAACACCTCCCCAATTGGCTGGGTCTAAATAGAAGAGTACTCATCTGCCTATGAGCTGGGTTTAGAAATGGGTCACTATCCCATCTGGGGCCAGATGTTCATATATGACTAACACAATTCCATCTGTAGACTGTGTCTACGTGTGAGATTCAGCATCTCACCAGTGGGTTGTGTGCATGTGTGAGGATGACTATTTTAAGGATTAGCAGAGTGTGCATACCAGAAACACAGCATCTCTTGTGTTCTTGGACCTGTGATGACACTCTCTGTACCACATGAGGGCTTTACACAATATGCAAGAGTGGTAAACTTCTGTGATCTTTATACAAAGAGGACACCCAGGATCTTACCTTTTCCCTAAGCCTAGCTATAAGAGACAGTATCACTTTCATCGGCTAGTTCAAGGTATGAGAGTCATCATCACACCTGTGAGATGGGCCAGGATATATGTCACAGTCACTCCTCTGCATTAGGAGTAAGCAGGAGAGTAACATTACCTGGGTTTGAGGTCAGAGGTATGTCACAATCTTCTCTGAGGGCTCAGCAATATGTCACAGTGATCTGTGTATTCAAGACCCAGTCAAAAGGGCCTCATCACCTTGTTGTGGGGTCCAGTGATATGTCATAATCTTTTCTGTTAGGAGGGTGCGGGCAGAAAAGAAAAGTCACATTTCCTAGGTAGTATATGCAGATATATGTCACAAGGCCCCCTGTGGGCAGGGCCCAGGCAGGAGCCTCTTATTTTCTAGGTGTTGGACCGAGTGTTATTTCATAATACACCAAGTATTTGGAGCCTAGGAAAAAGGAGAGTCACATCAAGTAGGTGCTGGGCCAAGTGATATGTTATAATAACCCTCTTTAGCAGGGCCCCGGCAGAAAAATAAATGTGTCACATCACCCAGGTGATAAACAAAAAGATATGGCATAACACCCCTGAGGGCAGGGCTCATGCAGAAGAGGTGCATCTCACGGTTGTTAAGATAGGCCATATGTCAAAATACACAATTTATACTGAGCTCAGTCAGGCAGGAGAAAAGAGTAACATTACCTAGGTTCTGGGCTCAGCGATACATCACAATACCTCCTTGGTCAGAGCCCAAGAAGTAGAAGAGAGTTACCTCACCTAGGCGCTGAGTCCATCAATATGTCACAATACTCACTGAAGGAAGGGACCAAGAATGAGGAGTACATCATTTTGGTGAAGGGCCCAGAGCTGTGTACCAATGCTCCCTGTGGGTAGGGCTTAGGAAAAAAAGAAGAGAGTCACATAACCTGTCACATAACCTAGACAGCTGAGCCCAGGCCTATGTCAAAATTACAACAGTGGTCAGAGTCCAGATATGAGAGGAGAATCATATCACATAAATATTGGGTGAAGGGATATGTCACAATCCCCACTGGGGACAGAAGCAGAAAAATAAGGAGAATTACGTCATCTAGGTAATGGGCCCAGAGATACATTGCAGTGACCCCTGTGGGCAATGGCCAGGCAGTAGAAGGACATCGCCTGTGTGTAGGGTCTAGGGATAATTCACTCTACCTTCTGTGGGCATAGCACAGGCAAATGAGGAGAGTCACAACACCTAGGTGCTGGAATCAGAGACATGTCACAATCTCTTCTAATGGCAAAGCCCAAGTAAGTGAGAAGAGTCACAGCAAATAGTTCATGAATTTAGAGATATGTCACAATGCCACGCCCCCCCCTACCCCCCGCCCTGGGTAGGGTCCAGGCAAGAGACTCACATCGTCTTGGTGCTGAGCCCAGCAATATGTCACAAAGCTTTCTGAGGTCAGAACCAAGGCAAAAGTGTAACATCACCTTACTCTTGGGTCCAGAGACATGTCACCACCTTTTCTACAAGAAGAACCTAAAAAGAATAGAAGAGTCACATCAACTCAATGCTGGGCCCAGTGATAGGTCACAATGTTCCCTGTGAGCAGAGATCAGGCAGAAGTGAGTCATATCACCTGGCTAATGGGTGCAGAGATGTCACAATGCCTCCTGTAGGCAGGGCCCAGGCAGGAGAGTTACATCACCTGGGTTCTGGACCCAGCAATATATCACAATGGGCCATTTGGGCAGGGTACAGGTGGGAGAACCATATAACCTGGGTGTTGGGCCCAGTGATATGTCACAATGCCTTCTGTGCACAGTGACAAAAGAGAAGGGTAGACTCACATTAACTGGATATAAGGCCTAGTGACAGTGATATGTCACAATGCTGTCTGTGGGCAGTGCCAAGGCAGTGGAACGTCCCATCATGAAGGTTCTGGGTTTAGCAAGATGTCAAAATTCCATCTGTGGGTTGGGCCCAGGCAAAAGGGTCGAATCACTTAGTTCCTGGACAGAGGCATATGTCACACAATCTCACATGCAGAATGATACAGGGATAAAGTTAAAATTCTTGCACGTGAACCAATTCTAAGTATGGGAGTCAACATCTCCTCTATGTTGGATCTTAATACATGAGTCACAATCTCAATGCTGTACTGGGTCTGTGCGTGAGAAGCTCGCTTTCTTCTGTGCCCTACGCCTCCTTAGTAGAGTCGCAGCCTCACAGGTGGGCTGATTCTTGGTCTGAGAGTCACCAGCCCACCTGTGGACTGGATCCACCTATAACAGTCACTCTTTCAAGTTTCCACTGCCTCCAAATGTGACATTCAGAACCTCAAAAGTTGACCATGTTCATGTGGCAGTACGACAATATTTCTTGTTAACTGGATGTGCATACAGGTGTCAAAATCTCACCTGTGCTGTGCCTTGTCAGGAAACTCTTTGTAGCACCTGAGGGCTTTCTGCATGAGAGTCTCGATATGCTCTGAGACCTCCCTGCTGGTGGGACACATAGTTATAATTTTTACCCTAAGCTCTTGTCTCAGAGTCAACTTCTCTTCAATTGGCTTGGTCCAAATAGAAGTGTCCTCACCTAACTATGAAGTAAGTTTAGAAATAAGTCACCATCCCAACTGTAGCATGTGACAGAAACAATTCCTGCTGTGGATGGTGTCAACCTCTGTGATTCAGGACCGCACCTGTGGGGTCTGTCCACGTGTAATGGTGAAAATGGATGGTAGGGTGAGAATATGAGAAACATAATCTCATTTGGATGCTGGGCTCTGTGATGACATGGGATCTTACCCATTTTTCTAATCCCAGCTAAAATGGACAGTATCTTTCCTATTGGCTAGTGTGTGGTATTAGAGTCTTCATTGTGACTGTTAGCTGGACCAAGACATATGTCACAGTCTTACCTGTGGATAGGGAGCAAAGAGATGAGTCACATCACCTGTGTTCTGGGTCAGGAATATTTCACAATCTTCCCTAACAGAAGGGACCAGGCAGAAGAGTCACATCACCTGGGTACTCAGCGAGGAATATGTTACAATCCCCTCCTGAAAGCAGGGTGCAGGCTGCAGAGTCACATGACCTCGGTAATGGGCCCAGCGATACATCCAAATGCTTTCTGTGGGCAAGGCCAGGCAAAAAAAAAAAAAAAAAACAAAAACTCACCTCACCTCAATGCTGGGTCAAGTGATACATCACAATCTTCTTATTTGACAGGTCTCAGGCAATAAAAATGTGTCACATCTCCTAGGTGATGAGTAAATTGTATCATCTAATACCCCTGTCTTCGGGGCTCATGGAGAAGAGTCGCATCACCTACTTGTTGAGTCCAGCCATATATTACAACACACAATGTATGCTGGACCCAGGCAGGAGAGGAGAGTAACATCCCCTAGGTGCTGTGTCCAGGGATACATCACAGTGCCTCCTTGAGCAGAGCCCAAAAAGGAAAGAAGAGTCACATTACTTAGGTGCCAGGTGAAACAATTTGCCACAATGTCAATACTTCCTGAGAGAAAGACCGAGGCAGAAGTGTCACATCACCTTGGTGAGGGGACAAGAAATATGTAGCAATGTCCCCGGTAGGTAGGGCTAGAAAAAAAGAAATGCATCATATAACATAGAGTCAGTGCTCACTTCTCTGTCACAATCACACCCATGGGCAGGGCTTGGGCAAGAGTAGAGAGCAGTATTATGTAGGTGCTGCAGCAAGCAGTATGTCACAATTACCACTGTGGGCAGGTCTCATAAAGAAGAGGAGAAACACATCACCTAGGTCAGGTCATGGGCCCAGAGATGTGTCACAGTGGCCACTGTCGACAATATCCAGGCAGAAGAATGACATTGCATGTGTGCTGGGTCTAGTGATAACTCATTATTCCTTCTGTGGGCCTGGCACAGGCAAAAGAGGAGAGTCACAACACCTAGCTGCTTGACCCAGAGGTATGTCACTATCTCCTCTATGGGCAAAGTCCAGGTAAAACAGCAGAGTCACATCAAATAATTGGTGTGCCCAGAGATATGTCATAATGCCTTCTGTTGGCAGGGCCCATGCAAGAGAGTCACATCACCTAGGTGTTGGACCCAGCCATATGTCACAATACACAATGTATTCAGGGTTCAGGCAAGGGATGATAGTCACATCATTTAGGTCTTGGATCCATTGAAACATTACAAATTTTTCCTTGAGCAAAGGCTAGGCAGCAGAGGAGAGTCACACCATCTGCTTTAGTTCTAGCAATACCTGACCCCTGAGAGGAGGGCCCAGGTAAAAAGGTAACATCATCTAGGTGAAAGGCCTAGAAATATGTCACAATTCTCTTTGTGGGTAAAGATCAGAACGAAGAGGGAAGTTACATAACGTAATAGATGGGCTGATCTATATGTCACAATCACTCTAGGGGAAGAGCTCAAACATGAGAGGAGAGTCACACCACATAGGTGCTGCATATTGTGCAATACGGAATGTATGCAGAGCCCGGAAAGGAGAGGACAGTCACATCCCCTAGGTGCTGTGCCCAGCAATACATTACAATCTCTTCTTGGGCACAGCCCAAGCAGTAGAGGAGAGTTATATTACCTTGCTGTTGTACCCCAAAATATGGCACAATACACCCTGAAGAAACAGCCCAGGCAGCAGTGTCACCTCACCTGGGGAGGGTTCCACAAATATGTCAAAATGCCTTCTTTGGTTAAGGCTCAGGAATAAGAGAAGAGAAAAATAACGTAGGGGCTGCGGCCAGCCATATGTTACAACAACCTTAGTGAGCAGGGTCCAGGTATGAGGGGAGGGTCACATAACATAGATGCTGTGCCAAGTGATACGTCACAACTCACACTATGGACAGTTCTCTGGAAATAAAGGAGAGTCACATAATGTAGTTCATGATCGCAGAGATACATCACAATTATGTAGCTCTTGTCCTTATGGACAGGAACCAGGAAGAATCATCACATCTCCTGTGGGCTGTGTCCAGGGATAAGTTACTCTCCCTTCTGTGATCAGAGCCCAGGAAGAAAAGGAGAGGCTCATTACTTAGGTGTTTGGCCCAGAGGTACGTCACAAGGTTGCCCGTTGGCAAATACCAAGTAAGACAGTAGAGTAACATCAAATAGATGATGGGTCCAGAAACATGTCACAAGTCCCCCTGTAGGCAGAATGTAGGCAGGGTACTCACATCCTGGGTTTTAGACATGGCAGTATGTCACAAGATGCAACGTGGGCAATGTTAAGGCAGAAGAATATAAAACATACGCCCTAGGTGTTAGGTCCAGGAATGTCACATGGAATTGTGACATATCCCTGCCCCTAGCACCTAGGATATATGCCTTCATTGTGACATCCTCACTCAGGTGCTTATGTCACAATCAGAGCTGCAGGTGCGTTCAAGGATAAGATTAAAAATCCCGTACATGTTCCTATTCTGGGTACGAGAGTAAACATGTCCTGTATGTTGGGTCTAAGTACAAAATTAACAATAGGAACAGTGGACTGAATCTGCGCATGAGAACTTCAATTCCTTCTGTGCATTGTGTCGTATTTGTGGAGTAATAGCCTCACAGTTGAGTTGAATCTTAGTCTGAGATTCACCAAGACACATGTAAATTACATACAAGTATGAGAGTCAATTATCCAATTTTTAACTTCCTCCTAATGTGAGCAGTACGCTGAGTTCATGTGCAAGAATGAAAATCTTTACTATGAGCTTTGTGTGCATAAGAGTGTCACAATCTCACCTGGACTAGAGATAGGTTACAATCCCCTCCTGAAAGCGGGGCACGGGCAGCAAAGTCACCTCACCTGGATGCTGAGTCCAGCAGTAAATCACAATATTCTCTGTTAGCAAGGAACATGAAGGAGAGACACATCACCTGGGCTTCCGGGCCCAGTGATACATCACAATCTCCCCTAAGGCAAGAACAGAAGAAGAAGAAGAAGAGTCACATCAGCTCGGTGCTGGGTCAGTCATAGGTCACAATCCCCTCTGTGAGCAGGAACCACGCAGGAGAAGTGAGTCCCAACAGTGTCCCCTGTGGGCAGCGCCAAGGCAGGATAATAGGGTCACATCACCTAGGTGCTGGGTCCAGCGATATATCACAATCCTGTATGTGGACTGGGGCCAGGCTAGAGAGTCAAAGCACTCAGGTGCTGGCCAGAGGCATATATCACATTTACACCTGCAGGAAGGTCAGAGAATGATATTTACGATTCAGCACATGTCCTGTTTCTGAGTATGTGAGTTAATGCCTTATGTACGCTGGGTCTAATTACATGAGTTCATCTCAACAATAAACTGAAACAGTGCATGAGAGGCGCAAACTTTCCTGTGTGCTGTTCACCTGAGTGAGTTACAGCCTCACGGGTGTGCTGAATATTGGTCTTATAATCACCAACCTACCTGTGGACCAGATTCACAGATGAGAGTCAACTTTCTAACATCTGACTGCTTTTGGTTGTGAAATCCAGAGCTTTAACAATGGGCTGTGTTCATGTGGGAAGATGACAATCTTTTCTGTCAACTTGGTGAGTGTCACAATCTCACCTGTGTATCACCCTAAGGCTTTATACCTTATGCATGAAATTCTCAATCTGCTGTATGGATTATGATTATACCTGTGCCCTTAAGCCCAAGTATGAGAGTCAACATCTCTCCAATTAGCTGAGTCCAGAATGAAGAATCTTCACCTTCCTATGAGCTGAGCTTAAAATGTGTCACCATCCCAACTGTGTTTATGTGTTTACATATGATAGCCACAATCTCAACTGTAGACTGTGTCCGCATGTAAGATTCAGGACCTCAATAATGGGCTTTGTTCGTGTGAGAAAATGATGAGAAACACAACCTCACCTGTGTCTTGGGCTCTGTGTTGACAGTCTCTGTACCACCCAAGGACTTTCTATGAAATGTGACACAGGGGTAGTTCTCTATGACCTTCATACAAAAATGAGACCTAGGATTTGACCCATTTTCCTAAACCCAACTAAGAGAGACAGTATCTTTCATATTGGCTGGCTCAAGTTATGAGAGTCATTGTGACACCTGTAAACTGAATTAAGATATATGTGACAATCCCACAACCGGGTAAGGAGGGAGTGAGCAGGAGAATCACATCACCTGGGTGCTGTGCCGGAGATATTTACAACCTTCTCTGAGAGCAGTGACCAGGCAGGAGAGTCACATCACATTGTTGCTGGGCTGGAAGTATGCCATAATTTGTTCTGAGAGCAAGAACCAGGCAAGAGAGTCACAGTACCTGTGTTTTCAACCAGCAATATGTTATAATCCCCTCCTGAAAGCAGGACTAAGGCAGCAGAGTCCCTTCACCTGGTTGCTGGGCCTAATGATGTGTCACAATGTCTTCTGTGGCTAGGCCCAATCAGCAAAGGCATGTACTAAGTACTAAAAATTACTTAGTGTTGGCTCCAGTGATGTGTCACAATACTTTTTTTTTGTTTTGGATATGGCCCACGCAGAAAAGGAAATTTGAAACACCCTAGGTGATGAACAAAAAGACACACAATAATAACCTTGTGGGCTGGACCCATGCAGGACAGTCACATCACCTAGGTGTTGGACCCAGCCATATTTCACAATACACAATACATGTGGGGCCCAGGCAGGAGAGGAGAGTTACATCACCTGCTTACCGGGCTCAGTGATATGTCACCATCTCCCCTGTGCACGGGGTGCAGACAGAAGAGGAGAGTCACATTTCCTAAGTGATAGATGTAGTGATATGTCACAGGTCTCCTGTGGGCGGGGCCCAGGCAGGAGCCTTTTATTTTCTGGATGTTTAGTGCAAAAATATGTCACAATACCCTAAATATCCAGGGCCCAGACAAAAGAGGAGCGTCATGTTAACTAGAACCTATGTCCAGTAATATGTCACAATCCCCGCGTTTGGCAAGGCCCAGGCAGAAGAGGAGAGACACATCACATAGGAAACAGACATAAAAAATATGTCATAATGCCTCTGTGAGCAGCGCTTATGTGAGAGAGTAGCATCACCTAGGCGTGATAACATGCAATATGTCACAACACAGAATATGTGCAGGGCCCAGGCAGGAGAGGAGAGTCCCATCGCCTAGATGCAGAGCACACATCAACACATAAAAATTCCTTATCGGTCAGAGTCCAAGATGTTGAGAGAGTCACATCACCTAAATGCTTGGTCCAGCAATATGTCACAATACCCTCTGAGTGAAGGCTCCAGGCAGGAGAGTGAGTCACATCACCAAGGTAAGAGACTTAGAGATATGTCATGATGTTTTGTGTGACAAAGTTTCAGGCAAAAGAAGCACGTCATCCAGTTTCTGGATCCAGTGATATGTCACAATTATTTCTGTCGTCAGGGTGCAGGCAGAGGTGAAGAGTCACATTTCCTAGGTGATATGTCACAACGCCTACTGTGGGAACGGTCCAAGCAAGAAACTCAAATCACCTTGGTAATAGTCCACGCAATTTGTAATAATGCCTTTTGAAGGCAGCGCTAAGGCAAAAAAGTGACATCACCTTGGTGCCGGGTCCAGCGATATGTCACAATGCTTCCTGTAGACATCACCAAGGCAGAGCAGGAGACTCACATCACCTAGGAGCAAGGCCTACCACTATGTCACAATGCCCCTGTGGACATTGTCAAGGAAAGAGAGTTAAGTCACATCACCTAGCTTCTGAGTTCAGTGATATGTCACAATCCCTTCTGTGGGCTGGTCCCAAACAAGGAGAGTCAAATCATTTAGGTGCTGGGAAGAGGCACATGTCACACCCGCAAGGAAGTCCAAAGATGAGATTAAAAATTCCACACATGTCCAAATTCTAGGTATGAGAGTCAATGCCTCCTGTATGTTGCTTCTAAACACATGAGGCACAATCTCTACAACGGATTGAATCCACTCATGAGAGCTTCAATTTTTTTCTGTGTACCGTGTTCCCTTACTAGAATCACAATCTTACAGGTGTGCTAGATTTTGGCCTGAGAAGCACCAATTAACCTGCAGACCAGATCCACTAATGAGAGTCAATTTTCCAACTTTTGACTGTCTCCAGGTATGAGATTCAGAACCTCAATGGTGGGCTGTGAAAGGATGATCATCTTTACTGTTTGCTGTGTGTGTGCAAGAGTGTCACAATCTTACCTTCTTTTAGGGCCATGTTAAGTCACGTTCTGTATCACCCAAGGGCTTTATATGGTATGCATGGGAGTCACAATTTCCTCTAAATCCTTTGTGCTGGTATGGACCCATGATGATGTCTGTAGCTTTAAGCCCATGTGTGACAGTCAACATCTTTCTAATTGGCTGGGTCCAGATAGGAGAGTCCTCACCTGCCAGAGCTGGGTTTAGAAATGAGTCACCATCACAACTCTGAACAGAAATTCACAAATGAATGTCACAATTTTAACTGTGGACTGCATCCAGTTGTGTGTGAGATTAAGTACCTCACTAGTGGGCTTTGTTCATGTGTGAGGCTGACAATCCTAATGGTTGTCAGGGTGAGCACACAAGAAACACAATCTCATCTGCATGCTGGGCCTTGTGATGACATTCTCTCTACCACCCAAGGGTTTTATACAACACGGAAGAGAGTGGTAACCTTTTATAACCTTTGTACAGAAAGGAAACCTAGGATCTTACCCATTTGTCTACCCCTATCTATGACAGACAGTATTTGTCCTCCTGGCTGGTTCAAAATATTAGAGTCATTATCGCACCTGTGCACTGAGCCAATATATATGTCAAACTCCTACCTGTGGGTAGGGAGGAAACAGAAGAGTCACATCACCTAAGTGCTGGGCCAGAGATATGTGACAATCTTTTCCGAAAGAAGGGACCAGAAAAAAGAGACATATCACCTGGGTTCTAAGCCAGGGATATGTTACAATTCCCCACTGAAAGCAGGGCACAGACAACAGCAACACATCACTCGGATGCAGGGCTCAGTGACAATGTCACACTGTGACCTCTGGGTAAAACTCAGGCATAAAAGACACCTGGTTTCTGGGTTCCACAATGTGTAGCAATCTTTCCTATAAGCAGCATGAAAGCAGAGGGGGAGAGTCACATCTCTTAGGTGGTGGATACAAAGATATGTCACAAGTCTTCTGATACTCATACCCCAGGCAGGAGTCTCTCATCCAGTATAAGTTGGGATCAGTATTAGGTCACAATACCTAACATATGTGTAGGTCCAGGTCCATTATTTGGTCCATCCATATGTAGGGCAGGTCCATTAGAGAGAAGAGTGTCACATCATGTAGGGACTTGGCAAGGTGATATGCCATAATCCCCATGGTGATAGGCCCAGAGACATATCATATAAAAGAGAACAGTTACATTACCTAGGTGCTCAATCTATCCCATGATATGTTACAATAACCACTTTTTCTTTTCTTTTTCTTTTTCTATTTTTTTGGCAGGGCCCAAGCAGAAGAGATGAGTCACATCATTTATATGATGAATGAAAAGGTATGTCATTATTCCCCTGTGGGCAGGGCTTGTGCAGAAAAGTTGCATCTTCTAGGTGTTGGACTCAAAAATAAATCACAATGTCTGCAGCACTTTAGAAAGAGAGGAGAGTCACATCACTTAGGTACTAGGCCCAGTAATACATCTCAATCACTTCTTGGGCAAAGCTCAAGCCGTAAAAATGAGTCACATTACCTAGATTCTGGGTATAGCAATATGTCACAATACCCCCTGAGAAGAGGTCCCAGGAAAGAGTGTCACCTTCGTGAGAATCTCAGAGATATGTGGCAATTCCATTTTTGGGTATTCACAAAAAACAAGAAGGTCCCATTACCTAGAAGCTGGGCTCAGCTCTATGACACAATCACCCTAGTGGGCAGGTCCATTAGAGAGAAGAGTGTCACATCATGTAGGTGCTGGGCAAAGTGATACGTCATCATCCCCATGGTGATAGGCCCAGAGACATGTCACAGTGACCTCTTTAGGCAGAGACTAGGCAGAAGAATTACATCACTTGTGTGCTGGGCCTAGTGATTAGTCACTCTCATTTCTGTGGACATTGCCCAGGCAGAAGAGCACAGTCACATTACCCAGGTGCTGGGCAAAGAGATATGTCACAATCTTTTACACGGGCAAAACCCAGGTAAAAGAGAAGAGTAATATCAGATAGTAGGTGTTACCAGAGATATGTCATAATGCCCCACCTATGAAAGACCCAGGCAGTCAAAATACATCACTTGGTTGCTTAACCTAATGATATGCTACAATCTTTCCTGTGCGCATGATGCAGACAGGAGAGTCATATCTCCTGTGTGATGGATGCAGATATATGTCACAAGGTCTCTTGTGGGCAGGGTCCAGATGGAAGCCTTCTGTTCGCTAGGGTTTGGGCCCAGTGATATATGTCACAATACCCAAATTATGCAGGACCTAGGCAAAAAAGGAGAGTCACATCACCTAGGTACTGGGTCCAATTATATATCACAATTTTCTATTTTGGCAGGACCCAGGCAGAAAGAAAAGTTATATCACCTACGTGATGAATGAAAATACATCTTATAATAGTTTTGTGGGCAGGACCCATGCGGGAGAGTCACATCAGCTAGGTGTTGGACCCAGAAATATGTCACAATATACAATGTGTACAGGTTTGAGGCATGAGACGATAGTAACTTTACTTATTTGTTGGGCCAAGCTATACAATCCTTTTTATGGGCACAGCCCAAGTAGTAGAGGAGAGTCACATCACCTAGGTGCTGGATCCAGCAACGTGTCACAATACCTGCTGAGGGGAGGGTACAGGCAAGAGAATCACATCACTTACATGAGGGGGCCCAGAAATATCTCGCAATACTCCCTGTGGGTAGAACTCAGAAAAAAGAAGAGAGCCACATAATCTAGAAGCTGGGCCCAGCTGTATGTTACAATCACCCAGGGGACAGGTCCCAGGCATGAGAGTGGAGTCACACCACATAGGTGCTGGGCCACGCAATTTGTCACAACCTTCACTGAAGATGGGTCTCCAGAAAAAGAGGAGAATCACCTCATTTAGGTAACAAAACCTGAGTTATGTCACAGTTGCTTGTTTGGGCAGAGGTCAGGAAGAAGTATCACACAACCTGTGTGCTGGACTAAGCAACACGTCACTCTCTCTTTTTTAGGCATGGCCCAGGCAGGAGAGACGAGTCATATCACCTAAGATCTGGATTCACGGATATGTCCCAATTTCTTTTTTGGGCAATGCTCAGGTAAGACAGCAGAGTCACATCAAGTGGTTGATGGGCCCAGAGATATATCATATTGCCCCTTGTGGACGGGGCCCAGGGAGGAGACTCACATCACGTTGGTGGTAGGACAAGAAATATATCACAGTACGTTTTGAGAGCAGAGCCAAAAGAGTAACATCATCTTGGTGTTGAGTGTAGCAATATGTTCTAGCTTTCTCTGTGGGCAGAACCTATAAAGAAGGGAAAAGTTGGCCAGGCACGGTAGCTCATTCCTGTAATCCCAACTCTTTAGGAGGCCAAGGAGGGCAGATGGCTTGAGGTCACAGTCCAAGACCAGACTGGCCACCATGGGGAAACTCCATCTCTACAAAAAATACAAAAATTAGCTGGGCATGGTGGCAGGCACCTGTAATCCCAGCTACTCAGGAGGCTGAGGCAGGAGAATCGCTTGAACCTGTGAGGCAGAGGCTACAGTGAGCCAAGATTGCTCCACTGCACTCCAGCCTGGATGACACAATGAGACTCCATCTCAAAAGAAAAATAAAAAAGGAGAGAAAAGTCACATAAGCTAGGTGCTGGGCCCAGTGATATGTCACAGTAACCCCTTTGAGAAGGGAACAGTCAATAGAGAATCACATCACCTCTGTGGTGGACACAGAGATACCTCACAATGCTCTCTGTAGGCAAGGCCAGGGCAAAAGAGTTACATAACCTGGGTATTAGACTAAGCAACATGTCACAATGGCCAGTATAGGCCAGACACAGACAAGAGAGTCACATAACCTGGGTGTGGGGCTCAGTTTTACGTCAAAATGCCCCCTGCTGGCAGCAACAAAGAGGGAAAGGAGACTCACATCACCTGGATATAAGGCCCAGTGATATGTTACAATCCCCTGTGAGCAGTGGTAAATCTGAAGAATAGAGTGACATCACCTAGGGGCTGAGTCCAGTGATATGTCACAATTCCATCTGGGTTGGGCCCAGGCAGATGTGTCAAATCACAAAGGTTCTGTGAGGTGCATGTCACAATCACACCTGCAGGAAGTCCCAGTAATGAGATTAACAATCTCATGCATGTCCCAGTTCTAGGTATGAGAGTCAACACCTGTGTATTGGAGCCAAATAGATGAGTCACAGTCTCAACAATTGACTTGATCCATGTGTGAGATTCTATTTTCTTTCTGCATTACTATTAGTAACAGTACCTATTAATCCTTCCACAATCTATATCTTTGTCCTGTATGAATGTACATACAAAGACTGATACATATACAAGATTATATGAGCATTTCTATGTAAATATATACACAAAAATTGTTCTTCAAGACGTTTCTCAATCTCTTAGCATATTCTAAGGGTGAAGATGTAGAATTATTTCTCTTCTCTGTCTCGGTAGCATGTCAGAATGGAACGTAGCTATACAATGTTGTTTGTATAGACAAACTAAGCTTCACTTTCAGGGACAAGGTCTGGGAAATAAGCTGATATTAAAGCCATGTAACACTTTCTGTCCAGGTTAGTATTTCTGGACTTTGATTTTCTTCTCAGTATATGCATGAGCTATTCTCATCCACCACTGGGGGTCCATCTTGATTAATCTACAATTGATATTCAGAGAACTGGCTGATTGAATCCACCTGAGCTGAGCTAATTCACTGATTGAAATCACCTGGGCTGAGCTTATTGGCCAATTAAAATAATCTGGGACTCAAATATTGGCTGACTGTAGTCACCGGGGCTGAACTAATTGGCTGATTTTAATCTCCTGGGATCAGCTAATTGATTGTAATTACCTGATTTGAGTTAATTGGCTGATTGAAATAAAAAAATGCTGACCTAATTGGCAGATCGAAATCATCTGGAATGAGGTAATTGACTGGATTTACCTGATCTGAGCTAATTACCCAGACCAAGCTAATTGGCTAATTGGAATAAACTGGGCTGAGCTAATTGGCTGATTGGAATCATCAGGGCTGAGTAAATGGGTTGATTGTATTCACCTCGCCTGAGAAGAGTAAGTAGGGAAATGACCTCTGACTTAGTTTTTTTTTTTTTTTTTTTTTTTTGGTTTTAAAGTTTATTTTCCATGTACAGTTGCAGATTATGCAAAACATAGAAAATTGACTATTTTGAAGGTACATTAAGTAGAAAGTTTCTAACTACCCTAAATTCACATTTATCCCCAAACCGAGTTTCAAAATTAACCTCTAGCCTTGTCCTAGCATTTCCACACCACCACAAAACTGTCCAAGTTGCTCTGTTGTAAGTAACCTTTTAGCGATATTTAGTAATAAATAATAGTTAGCGATAATAGTTAGCGATAACTATTAGCGATAACTATTACCGCTAATAGTTAGCGATAACTATTAGCGATATTTAGTAATATCCCCTAAGGCAGATTTTAAACTATGATACAGCTTTTATCTAGGCCACTGTGTTTATCGTGTTTACAAACAGGCTTGGAGTTTTATGTTTCTTCATCATCAGCTAACATAGAGCATCCTAGAATTTCAACCTGTTCATGAGGGGTGTGCACAAATGCATGCAAACTATAGCAGTGTGGGAGTGAGGAGGTCTCCGATGTTCCTGTATTCAGGTATATGTAGACACATTCACACAGACCAACAAGTCAAACATTCTCCAAACTCATTTGAACAGAGACCCAAAATAATTTTAATGCAAATAACAAAATGAGTTAGTCTGTCTCCATCACATAGCCCCTCAATGAAAGAATTACAGTACTTTATAAAAGTGCCATAAAATGCACAAACTACAGTTCCTTCAAATATAGTTGATGCTATCTTTGGTCCTAATATCTGCTTCTTGGATGTCAACTAATTTTGTCGTTGTTATTGTTCTTGAATAACTGGTAATAAGCACCAAATGAAGGCTGATTCTACCTACAGGTAAGAAGGTTGAATGTTTTCTCCCTGATGTCATTATTTCTTTCCAACTTCCCAAATGCAAGTCACATAGCAGGGAAGAGGCATTTCTCACTGAATGTGACAAATGCCTCACTGATGTGGGCACTGAATGTTGTACAGTAGTGGCAACCAGCCGGGAAAATCCACAGGATCATCTCAGACTGCATTCAACACAGACACTCATGCAGCCTTGACATTTTTTGTGAAGGGAATTCATGTATTGCTTGGGGGCTGATCTCTGGTTTTAAGGTGTTTTGTTTGTTTCCATTGTGACTACCAGAAAATTATAGAAAAGCCACCAAGGTAGAAAGTTTCAAGGAAACTTAAGATTCAACTTTCTCCATGAGCTTGGGTAGCATCCTGTTAACCCTGGGGGTGTAAAACATGTTCTTGCCCACATGACCAATGATAGTTTCTCATTGAGGCAGAAGGTGTCATTTGTCCTGTGTGTGGCCCCAAGCCACCCTGTACTGCGTTGGTGGCTTCTCCATAGGGAGGGGGTCCTATCTCATGGACTGCAAACTTCACGATGGCAGGGAGGCTATCTAGATTTGCTCACCCCTGCATTTTCGGAGCCTTACACACTGCCTGGAACATGGTAAACATTTAATACCATTTGTCAAAAATGAATGAAAGAGTAGATGGAAAGAACAAATCCTGCATTGAAAAGATATCCACAGTTGCCCTAAAACTACCCAAACCAGGTGTCTCTTCAGTTCCACTGGAACTGAGCTGATGGCAAATCATCACTTCACTCAGCACAAGGTCAAGTGCAAAAGTATTTAAATAGCACAAGGTCCCACACCCCATCCCAGGACAGCTCCCAGCATCCTGCTCCAACATAAGCAGAAAAAGACAACGAGGTGCAAAGAGCTTCTATCCTGGGAGAGTTCCTGGGTGACCTGCATTGCTGCATAGCACATCATGCTTTGATCCTGAAGGACAAGGCCCCAAAAGCTCTATTTCTCAGCATAGTCTTAGAATCACCTGGGAATCCTTCCCCTAGACTCACTGAAATAGCCTGTCCCAAGCAGCAAGGGAACCCCTAAAGCTTGAAAACCCTGGCTCTATGGGATCCTCTCACTGCATTTGCTGTCAGGACCATGGGCCCCTCCATGGACGTGTTTTCTGAATGTTACACAGATGGGTACTGCCCAATAAATGCCATCTGCACGAACTGAATGGAGCTATATTTAGACTGATCTAAATGCCTCCAGGAGCATTTAAAAATAGGCACACATAAAGCAGGCTCCCTTCCATGCCACAGGCCTCGATTTTGAATTATTTTATTTATGTATTTATTTTTTTGAGACGGAGTCTCTGGGCTGGGCTGGGCTGTCACCTGGGCTGGAGTGCAGTGGCGCGATCTCGGCTCACTGCAACCTCCACCTCTCAGGTTCAAGCGATTCTCCTTGCCTCAGCCTCCCAAGTAGCTGGGATTATAGGCACCTGCCATGATGCCCAGCTAATTTTCTTGTATTTTTAGTAGGGATGGAGTTTCACTACGTTGGCCAGGCTGGTCTTGAACTCCTGACCTCAAGATCAGCCTGTTTCGGTCTCCCAAAGTGCTAGGATTACAGGGGTGAGCCACTGTGCCGGGTTGATTTTGAATTCTTAGTGGTGTTCTTTGCAGCCTCATCACAGTGTGTAATTAGTTTCTTGTGTTTTTGGGTTTTGTTTGTTTGAGATGGAGTCTCGCTCTGTTGCCCAGGCTGGAGTGCAGTGGCACGATCTCGGCTCACTGCAACCTCTGTCTCCTGGGTTCAAGTGATTCTCCTGCCTCAACCTCCGTGTAGCTGGGTTTACAGGCATGCACCACAATGCCCAACTGACTTTTGTATTTTTAGTAGAGACAGGATTTTGCCATTTTGGCCAGGCTGGTCTTGAACTCCTGACCTCAGGTGATCTACCCGCCTTGGCCTCCCAAAGTGCTGGGATTACAAGTGTAAGCCACTGTGCCCTGCTAGTTTTTCTAATTAATTATTAATCTGTCTCCTCCACTAGGCCATGAGCCCTAGAAGGAGATTGTCTTGAGAGGGTATCCCCTGTGCCTGGTACATGCATGCATGTCATGATTTATGTTGATGAATGAATGGTGGATGCATCCTCTGAGGCTCCAGAAATAGGGGTGAGAGGCCAGCCAGGTGTAGCATGAAGGGCTGGACAAGAAGGGAGAGGGCTTGTGGGATAGGATGGGAAGGAGGCTGCACCCCGCTCCCTGAAGGTGGCTATGAGTTCACATGGCCCAGGAATGGAGTTTGGTGACCCTGGATGTAGACAGCTGTGGTGATGGAGGCCAAGGTTTTGGCCTGCTGTGGGGGTTACACCCACCTCCCCATCTCCACATGATGACATCCTAGCATTTATGAGGCAGCTCTGCTCACTTGGCCCAGGGACTGTGGTCCCCAACTTCAATGCATCTGAAGTGTTGCCCAGGGAGCATGTGAGAAAAGCAGATTCACTGGCCTCATCCCTTGAAGACTGATTCTGTAGGTCTGTGGGGGGTGCGGGGGGACTGTAGGTTTTGCCAAAGGGTGAGTATAAATCTGGCATGCAAGTAAAGGATCGCCATTCCTAAGGCAAGCAGGTGACACTGTCAGCAAATTTAGGTGAAACTTTTTCTGACCCGCCCCTATACAGGAGGGTTGGTTGGGCTCTGGTTTGGATACAGACAGAATGTCAGGGACAATACCTGCTTCTCACTTGGAACTTGGGCTAAACCTTTCAGGAAACTGTCATTCCTCTCCTGCAACCCACCTCACCCCCTTTCACCTACCACTAGCAGAGCGATTTGGGAGGAGCTTGAGCCAGCTAAAACCTATAGGAAGCACGTCCCCAGAGGCCTGGCTTTCCCAGCCTCTCATCTCCTCCCTTCACAACCCTATGGTTAAGAAATGTCCCGCCAAGTGCTTTTGGATTCGAGCTTTGCTGGAGCTTTGCTTGTGTCTTGAGACTTTTGAGTGCGCAGCAGTTCTGAATACCAGCCTTCATAGTCTATTCTCTCAACTCAAGAATGCAATAACTCTTCTCCTTTTTGAATTTTTTCTTTTTCTTTTTTTTGGCTTTTAAAAGAAACAATACATTTGCTAGAAAAACCTCAAGAAAATAATGATTATATACAAAATGGTTATCTGAATGTGGATTCTGTACTGCAGCAGAAGCAACCAAGCTCCGGAACTCCATTTGCCCTTCCTCAGTATCAGGTGCATCATGCCGCTGCTGAAGGTGCAGGTGAAGGCCGCCCACACCAGGATAGAGGAGTAGCCATTGCTGCCTTCTTTGGTCAGGTAATAGAATTCCATGTTTCTCTCGTGAATGTCTTCACGCCTGTCTGTATAAACAGAGGCCGCATTCATGACACACAGACATGACATTAGCTGGATGATGGAGGTTAGGACAAACCTCTCTCCCTGATTCAGGCGGAAGAGCTGGAGCATGAAGATGAAGAAGGCAATGCAGCAGAGAATGGTGGAGAGGATCACGGTGGCCTGGACCACCTGGAGTATGGAGTACTTTTTAAACATGTCATTGATTACTGTATAATTCAGTCTGTGGGCCCCACTTTCATGGCACTTCACAGGATAAGACCCACTGGCTTGGAATTCCAGCCACTCCCTAGCAACAACGTTGCACGTACCTGAAATGGGACAGAGTTCCTGGAGGTAGGGGCAGCCTGCCATATTTGCTGTTTGGATGACTCACCCATTTCAGCCTGTGGGTTTAGGAAAGTCCAAACAAAACTGAAGTAGGTGGAAGGAAGCCCCCAGCACAGCACAGTGGTTCTACAAAATGTGGCCAGGTTGCTTCTTTAAGTGGAACCCTGACACATTTTTCAACTCAGGGTGGGGCCTCCCATCAGGGCCTCTAGCCAGCCACCGCCCCCACCAATATTCCCTGGCAAACAGAATTTTGATTTCTCCCTAGGATGCAGGGCCCACTGGGAGGAGTGTGCCATCACATTTGGTGTTTGGACAACTCAGCCATTCCAGCCTGTGGACTTAAGAGAGTGCAAACAATCAAGGGACAGAAGGAATCTCTCAGCACAGCACAGCACAGTGGCTCTACCATAATGTGACCAGACTGCTTTTTTAAGTGGGACCCTGCATATCAGAGTCTTATTCTCTGAATGGTAATTTTCAACCAGGGCCTCCAGCTACTCCCACTAATATTTTCTGGCCAACAGAGGCTTGAAAACTTTTTGTGACAGAATTCCCAGAGAGAGGGGTGGGCCACCATCTTTGCTGTTTCAGCAACTTAGTTGTTTCAGCCTCCAGGCCTTGGGGAGCCCAACATGGAGAGGGGCAGAAATGGTACCCCAGTACAGCATAGCTGCTCTGTGAAAGTGGGGCTAGACTGCTTCTTTAAGTGGGTCTTCATTCCTGTTCCTCTGAATGGGTGAGACCTCCTAACCAGGATCTCTAGTCACCTCCTACAGATGTGCTTGGACCAGCAACATGTCTGCACCTCCCCTGGGATGGAGCTCTCAGGGGAAAGAGTGGGCTGCTATATTTGTTGTTTCACAGCCTTTGCTGGCGAACTTACAGATACTGAAAAATCTGAGAACTAGAAACTGGGGAGGATGCCCCACAAACTGTAGCAGTTCTACAAAAAATGGCCAAACAGTTAAAAAGAAAACAAGCAAGCAAAAACCCCCATTCAAAGGTCAGCAACCTCAAAGATTAAAGGTAGATAGGCACACAAAAGTAAGAAAGAATCAGCACAAGAATATTAAAAACTCAAAAAGCCAAAGTGCCCTCTCCTCTCCAAATGATCACATTACTTCTCCAGCAAGGATTCAGAATGGGGCTGAAGTTGAGATAGCTGAAATAACAGAAGTAGACCCCACAATATGGATATAAATGAACTTCACTGAGCTAAAAGAGCATGTTCTAACTCAATGCAAGAAAGCTAAACATTATAATAAAACATTGCAGGAGCTGACAAACAACTTAGCCAGGATAGAGAACAACCAAACCAACCTGGTATAGCTGAAAAACACAATACAAGAATTTCATAAAGCAATTGCAAGTATTAATAGAAGAAATAGATGAAGCAGAGGAAAGGATCTTGGAGCTTGTAGACTGGCTTTCTGAAGTAAGAAAGGCAGACAATAATAGAGAAAAAAGAATAAAAAGAAATTTAAAAACCTCTGAGAAAAATGGGATTATGTAAAGAGACCAAATCTATAATTGTTTGGTGTGCCTGAAAGAGTTGGGGAGACGGTAACAAATTTGGAGAACATATTTCAGAATCTCACCCATGAGAACATCCCCAACTTTGATATACAGGCCAACATTCAAATTTAGAAAATGCGGAAAACCCCAGTAGAATACACCATAAAAAGATCATACCCAAGACATATAAACGTCAGATTCTCCAAAGTTGAAATGAAAAAAAAAAAAAAATGTTAAGGGCAGCCAGAGAGAAAGGCCAGGTTACCTTCAAAGGAAAGCCCATCAGACTGACAGCAGACCTCTCAGTTTAAACCCTATAAGCCAAAAGAGATTGTGGGGCAATATTTAACATTCTTAAAGAAAAGAAATTTTAACACAGAATTTTATATCTTGCCAAACTAAGCCTAAGCCAAGGAGAAATAGCATTCTTTTTAGACAAGAAAATGCTGAGGTAATTCATTGCTACCAGATCTGCCTTTCAAGAGCTCCTGAAGAAAGCACTAATTTGGAAAGAAAAATTATTACCAGCCATTACAAAAACACACTGAAGTACAAAGACCAACGACATCATAAATCAATCAACCACATAAACAAGTCTTCAAAATAACCAGCTAGCATCAAGATGAGAGGATCAAGTCTACATATAACAATACTAACCTTAAATATAAATGGACTAAATGCCCCAGCTAAGACACAGAGTGACAAGTGGATAAAGAACCAAGAACCATTGGTATGCTGTCTTCAAGACTCCCATCTCACAATCAATGACACACATAGGCTCAAAATAAAGAAGTGGAGGCAATTTTACCAAGCAAATGGAAAACAGAAAAAAGCAGGGGTCGCAATCCTAGTTTCCAACAAAACAGACTTTAAACAAACAAAGATCAAAAAAAGACAAATAGAGGCATTATATAATGGCAAAGTGTTCAATTACACAAGAACTAACTACCTAAATATATATGCACCTAACACAGGAGCAACCAGATTTATATAACAAGTTTCTAGAGGTCTTCAAGAGACTTAGACCCCCACACAATAATAGTGGGAAACTTTAACACCCCACTGATAATATTAGACAGATCACTGAGACAGAAAAGTAATAAAGATATTCAGGATCTGAACTTCGCTCTGGATCAAATGGATGTGATAGATATTTACAGAACTCTCTATCCCAAAACAGCAGAATACACTTTCTTCTCATCACCACATGCCACTTTCTCTAAATTGGTCACATAGTCTGAAGTAAAACACTCCTCAGCAAATGCAAAAGAACTGAAATCATAATAAACTGTGTCACAGACCACAGCACAATCAAATTAGAACTCAAGACTAAAAAATTAACCATGCAGTTACATGGAAGTTGAATAATCTCCTCCTGAATGACTTTTGGATAAATAATGAAATTAAGGCATATATCAAGAAATTGTTTGAAACCCATGAGAACAAAGACAAAACATACCAGAATCTCTGGGACACAGCTAAAGCAGTGTTAATAGGGAAATTTATAGCACTAAATGCTTATATTAAAAAGCTAGAAAGATCTCAAGTTGACAACCTAACACAACAACTATAATAACTAGAGAAACAAGAGCAAAGAAATTCTAGAGCTAGCAGAAGGCAAGAAATAACCAGAATCAGAGCTGAACTGAAAGAGATAGAGACAAGAGAAACCATTCAAACATCAACAAATTCAGGTGCTGTTTTTTCGAAAAAACTAATGATATAGATATACTACTAGATAGACTACTAAGGAAGAAAAGATACAAAATTCAAACAAACACAATCAGAAATAATAAGGGAGATATTACCACTGACTCCACAGAAATAAAAGTAACCATCAGAGAATACTGTAAACCTCTCTATGCATATAAAATAGGAAATCTAGTAAAAATGTATAAATTCCTGGACACATACACCCTCCCAAGACTAAACTAGGAGGAAATTGAACCCCTGCAAAGACAAATAACAGGCTCTGAAATTGAGGCAATAATAAATAGTCTGCCAATAATAAACAACCCAGGAGCAGGAAGATTAACAGCTGAATGATACCAGATTTACAAAGAACAGCTGGTGAAATTCCTACTGAAACTATTTCAAAGAATTGAAACAGAGGGACTTCTTCCTAACTCTTTCTATGAGGCCAGCACCATAGTGGTACCAAAACCTGTCAGGGACACCAAAAAATACTGGCAACAAAATATACTGGCACACAAAATCCAGCAGCACATTAAAAAGCTTTTCCACTATAATCAAGTAGGCTTCATCCATGGGTTGCAAGGTTGGTTCAACTTACACAAATCAATATGTGATTCATCATATATAGAGAACTAAAGACAAAAACCACATGATTATCTCAATAGATGCAGAAATAGCTTTCAATAAAATTGAACACCATTTATGTTAAAAACTCTCAATACACTAGGTATTGAAAAAACATACCTCAAAATAATAAGAGCCATACATCACAAACCCACAGATGACATCATACGGAAAGGGCAAAAGCTGAAAGCATTCACTGTTAAAACTGGCACACGACAAGGATGCCCTCTCTCACCACTTCTTTTTAATATAGTATTGGAAGTCCTGGCTAGTGCAATAAGGCAAGAGAAAGAACTAAAAAGCATTCAAATAGAAACAGAGGAAGTTAAACTATGCTGGTTAGCAGATGCTATGATCCTACATCTAGAAAATCTCATAGTCTCAGTCCCAAAGCTTCTTAAGCTGCTAAACATCTTTAGCAGAGGGGCTGGCAAGATGGCCAATTAGGAACAGCTCTGGTCTGCAACTCCCAGTGAGATCGATGGAGAAGGTGTGTGATTTCTGTATTTCCAACTGAGGTACCTGGTTCATCTCATTGGGACTGGTTGGACAGGGTGCAGCCCACAGAGGGTGAGACAAAGCAGGTAAGGGTGTTGCCTCACCTGGGAAGCACAAGGGGTCAAGGAATTTTCTCCCCTACCCAAGGGAAGCCATGAGGGACTGAGCCTGAGGAACTCCGGCACAGATACTGTGCTTGTCCCATGGTCTTCAAACCCCACAAACCAGGAGATTTCTTCCTGTTCCTACCCCACCGGGGCCCTGGGTTTCAAGCACAAAACTGGGCAGCAATTTGGGAAGACACCAAACTAGCTGCAGTTCTTTTTTTCCATACCCCAGTGGTGCCTGAAACGCCAGCAAGACAGAATCGTTTATTCCTCTGGAAAGGGGTGCTGAAGCCAGGGGACCAAGTAGTCTGGCTCAGAGGGTCCCACCCGCATGAAGCCCAGCACACTAAGATCCGCTGGGTTGAAATTCTCACTGCCAGCACAGCAGCAGTCTGAGATCCACCCGGGAGGTTCCAGCTTGGTGGGAGGAGGGACATCTGCCATTGCTGAGGCTTGAGTAGGCAGTTTTATGCTCACAGTGTAAACAAAACACTGGGAAGTTGGAACTGGGTGAAGCCCACTGCAGCTCAGCAAGGTTGCTGTGGCCAGACTGCCAAATTTCTCTTCTCTGGCCAAGGCATCCCTGAATAAAAGGCAGGAGCCCCAGTCGGGGACTTATAGATAAAACCCCCATCTCCCTGTGACAGAGCACCTGAAGAAAGAGGTGGATGTGGGTGAAGCTTCAGCAGACTTAAACTTTCCTGCCTGACATCTCTGAAGACAGCAACAGACCTCCAAGCACAGTGTTCAAGCTCTGTTAAGGATCAGATTGCATCCTCAAGTGGGTCCCTAACCTCCATGTATCCTGACTGGGAGACACCTCCTACTAGTGGCCAACAGACACCTCATACAGGAGAGCTTTGGCTGGCATCTGGCAGGTGCCCCTATGGGATGAAGCTTCCAGAAAATAGATCAGGTAGCAATCTTTGCTGTTCTGCAGCCTCTGCTGGTGATACCCAGGCAAACGGGGTCAGGAGCGAACCTCCAGCAAACTCCAGCAGACCGGAAGTAGAGGGGCCTGATTATCAGAAGGAAAGCTAACAAACAGAAAGGAACAGCACATTCACTAAAAGACCCTATCCAAAGGTCACCAACATCAAATATCAAAGGCAGATAAATCCATGAAGATCAGGAGAAACCAGCGCAAAAAGCCTGAAATTCAAAAAACCAGAATGCCTCTTCTCCTCCAAAGGATCACAACTCCTCACCAGCAAGGGAACAAAACTGGACAGAGAATGAGTTTGATGAATTGAAAGAAGTAGGCTTCAGAAGGTGGGTAATAACAAACTCCTCCAAACTAAAGGAGCGTGTTCTAACCCAACACGAGGATGTTAAGAACCTTGAAAAAAGGTTTCACGAATTGCTAACTAGAATAACCAGTGTAGAGAAGAACATAAATGACTGATGGAGCTGAAAAACATAGCACAAGAACTTCGTGAAGCATGCACACTTACCAGCAGCCAAATCGATCAACCAGAAGAAAGGATAACAATGATTGAAGATCAACTTACTGAAATAAAGAGAGAAGACAAGATTAGAGAAAAAAGAATGAAAAAGAACAAAGATTCCAAGACCTATGGGATTATGTGAAAAAGACCAAATCTACATTTGATTGGTGTACCTGAAAGTGACTGGGAGAATGGAACCAAGCTGGAAAACACTCTTCAGGAGATTATCCAGTAGAACTTCCCCAACCTAGTAAGACAGGCCAACATTCAAATTTAGGAAATACAGAGAACACCACAAAGATACTCCTCGAGAAGAGCAACCCTGAAACACACAATCATCTGATTCACCAAGGTTGAAATGAAAAAAAATGTTAAGGGCAGCCAGAGAGAAAAGTCAGGTTACCCACAAAGGGAATCCCATCAGACTAACAGCAGATCTTTCTGCAGAAACCTTTAAAAGCCAGAAGATAGTAGGCACCAATATTCAACATTCTTAAAAAAAAGAATTTTCATCCCAGAATTTCACATCCAGCCAAACTAAGCTTCATAAGCAAAGGATAAATAAAATTCTTTACAGACAAGCAAATGCTGAGAGATTTTGTCACCATCAGGCCTTCGTTACAAGAGATCCTGAAGGAAGCACTAAACATGGAAAGGAACAATCGGTAACAGCCACTGCAAAAACATGCATACCAAATTGTAAAGAACATCGATGTTATAAAGAAACTGCATCAACTAACGTGCAAAACAACAACCTAGCATCATAATGACAGGATCAAATTCACATATAACAATATTAACCTTAAATGTAAATTCATACATAACAGTATTAACCCTAAATGTAAATGGGCTAAATGCTCCAATTAAAAGACACAGACTGGCAAATTGGATAAAGAGTAAAGACCAAACAGGAGACTCATTTCACGTGCAAAGACACACAGGCTCAAAATTAAGGGATGGAGGAATATTTACCAGGCAAATGGAAAGAAAAAAAAAAAGCGGGAGTTGCAATTCTAATCTCTAATAAAACAGACTTTAAACCAACAAAAACGAAAAGATACAAAGAAGGGCATTACATAATGGTAAAGGGATCAATGCAACGAGAAGAGCTAACTATTCTAAATACATATAGACCCAATACAGGAGCCCCCAGATTCATAAAGCAAGTTCTTAGAGACTTACGAAGAGACTTAATCTCCTACATCATGATAGTAGTGGGAGACTTTAACATCAAACTGTCAGTATTAGATTGATCAACAAGACAGAAAATTAACAAGGATATTCAGGACTTGAACTCAGCACTGGACCAAGCAAACCTAATAGACATCTACAGAACTCTCCACCCCAAATCAACAGATTATACATTCTTGTCAGCAACTCATTGCATTCTAAAATTGGACTACAATTGGGAAGTAAAACACTCCTCATCAAATGCAAAAGAATGGAAATCATAACAAACATTCTCTCAGACCACAGCGCAATCAAATTAGAACTCAGGATTAAGAAACTCACTCAAAACTGTACAGCTACTTGGAAACTGAACAACCTGCTCCTAAATGACTACTGGGTAAATAAAAAAACAAAGGCAGAGATAAATAAGTTCTTTGAAACCACTGAGAACAAAGATACAACCTACAAGAATCTCTGGGACACAACCAAAGCAGTATTTAGAGAAAAATTTGTAGCACTAAATGCTCACAAGAGAAGGCAGGAAAGGTCTTAAATGGACACCCTAAAATCACAATTGAAAGAACTAGAGAAGCAAGAGCAAACAAATTCAAAAGCTAGCAGAAGACAAGAAATAACTAAGATCAGAGCAGAACTGAAAGAGATACAGACACAAAAGACCCTTCAAAAAATTAATGAATCCAGTGCTGGTTTTTTGAAAAGATCAACAAAATAGGTAGGTCACTAGCCAGACTAATAAAGAAGAAAAGAGAGAAGAATCAAATAGACACAATAAAAAATGACAAAGGGGATATCACACTACTGATCCCACAGAAATACAAACTACTATCAGAGAATATTGTAAAGACCTCTATATAAATAAACTAGAAAATCTAGAAGAAATGGATAAATTCCTGGACACATATATCCTCTCAAGGAAGAAGTCAAACTCCTGAATAGACCAATAATAAGTTCTGAAATTGAGACAGTAATTAATAGCGTACCAACCAAAACAAAAGCCCAGGAACTGATGGATTCACAGCTGAATTCTACCACAGGCACAAAAAGGAGCTGGTACCATTCCTTCTGAAACTATTCCAAACAATAGAAAGAGAGAGAATCCTGCCTAACTCATTTTATGAGGCCAGCATTATCCTGATACCAAAACCTGACAGAGACAAAACAAAAAGAGAAAATTTCAGGCCAATGTCCCTGATTAACATCAATGCAAAAATCCTCAAAAAAATACTGGCAAGCCAATCCGGCAGCACATCAAAAAGCTTATCCACCATGATCAAGTTGACTTCATACCTGCAATGCAAGTCTGGTTCAACATACACAAATCAATAAATGTAATCCATCACATAAACAGAACCAATCACAAAAACCACACGACTAACTCAATAGAGTCAGAAAATAACTTCAACAAAATTCAACACCCCTTCATGCTAAAAACTCTCAATAAACTGGGTATCGATGGAATGTATCTCAAAATAATAAGAGCTATTTATGACAAACACACAACCAATATCATACCGAATAGGCAAAAACTGGAAGCATTCCCTTTGAAAACTGGCACAAAACAAGGATGCCTTCTCTTACTACTTCTATTCAACATAGTATTGGACGTCCTGGCCAGGACAATCAGGCAAGAGAAAGAAATAAATGGTATTCAAATAGGAAGAGAGGAAGTCAAATTGTCTCTGTTTGCAGATGACATGATTGTCTATTTAGAAAACCCCATCGTCTCAGCCTAAAATCTCCTTAAGCTGATAAGCAACTTCAGGAGAGTCTCGGGATACAAAATCAACGTGCAAAAATCACAAACATTTCTATACACCAATAATAGACAAACAGCCAAATCATGAATCAACTCCCATTCACAATTGCTACAAGGAGAATAAAATACCTAGGAATACAACCTACAATGGATGTGAAGGACCTCTTCAAGGGGAACGACAAACCACTGCTCAAGGAAAACAGAGAGGACACAAACAAATGGAAAAATATTTCATACTCATGGATAGGAATAATCAATATCTTGAAAATGGCCATACTGCCCAAAGTAATTTATAGATTCAATACTATCCGCATTAAGCTACCACTGACTTTCTTCACAGAATTGGAAAAAACTACTTTAAACTTCATAGGGAAACAAGAAAGAGCCTGCATAGTCAAGACAATCCTGGGCAAGAAGAACAAAGCTGGAGGCATCATGCTACCTGACTTCAAACTATACTTCAAGGCTACAGTAACCAAAACAGCCTGGTACTGATACCAAAACAGACATATAGACCAATGAAACAGAATAGAGGCCTCAGAAACAACATAACACATCTATAACCATCTGATCTTTGACAAACCTGACGAAAACAAGGAATGGGGAAAAGATTCCCTATTTAATAAATGATGTTGGGAACACTGGCTAGCCATATGCAGAAAGCTGAAACTGGACACCTTCCTTACACCTTATACAAAAATCAACTCAAGAGGAAGACTTAATCGTAAGACCTAAGACCTTAAAAATCCTGGAAGAAAACTTGGGAAATACCACTCAGGAAATAGGCATGGGCAAAGACTTCATGTCTAAAACACCAAAAGTCATGGCAACAATAGCCAAAATTGACAAATGGGATCTAATTAAACTAAAGACCTTCTGCACAGCAAAAGAAACTATCATCAGAGTGAACAGACGGCCTACAGAATGGTAGAAAATTTTTGCAACCTATCCATCTGACAAAGGGTTAATATCCAGAACCTACAAAAAATTGAAGCAAATTCACAAGAAAAAAGAAAAAAATCCCATCAAGAAGTGGGCAAAGGATATGAACAGACAATTCTCAAAAGAAGGCATGTATGCAGCCAACAGACATGAAAAAAATGTTCATCACTGGTCATTTGAGAAATGTAAATGAAAACCACAGTGAGATACTATCTCACGCCAGTTAGAATGGTGATTATTAAAAAGTCAGGAAACAATGCTTGCTAGAGAGGATGTGGAGAAATAGGAATACTTTTACACTGTTGTTGGGAGTGTAAACTAGTTCAACTATTGTTGTAGATAGTGTGGCAATTCCTCAAGAATCTAGAACTAGAAATACCATTTGACCCAGGAATCCCATTACTGGGTATATGACCAAAGGATTATAAATCATGCTACTATAAAGACACACACTCACGCATGTTTATTGTGGCACTATTCACAATAGCAAAGACTTGGAATCAACCCAAATGTCCATCAGTGACAGACTGGATTAAGAAAATTTGGCACGCACACTATGGAATACTATGCAGCCATAAAAAAGGATGAGTTCGTGTTCTTTGTAGGGACCTACAGAAGTTCAACCACAATTGTTGAACTAGTTTACAGTCCCACCAACAGTGTAAAAGTGTTCTATTTCTCCACATCCTCTCCAGCACCTGTTGTTTCCTGACTTTTAATGATTGTCATTCTAACTGGTGTGAGATGGTATCTCATTGTGGTTCTTTGATTTGCATTTCTCTAATGATGAAAGGATGATGAGATTTTACTTAAGTAAATCTGTTGGCTGCATGAATGTCTCTTTGAGAAGTGTCTGTTCATATCCTTTCGGCTCCACTTTTGATGGGGTTGTTTTGTTTTTCTTTGTAAATTTGTGTGAGTTCTTTGTAGGTTCTGGTTATTAGCCTTTCAGATGAGTAGATTTCAAAAATTTTTTCCCACTTGTAGGTTGCCTGTTCACTCTGATGGTAGTTTCTTTTGTTGTGCAGAAGCTCTCTAGTTTAATTAGGATCCCATTTTGTCAATTTTGGCTTTTGTTGCCGCTTGCTTTTGGTGTTTTAGGACATGAAGTCCTTTTGCCCATGCTTCTATGTCCTGAATGGTATTACTCTAGGTTTTCTTCTAGGGCTTTAATGGTTTTTAAGTCTTTTAACATTTAAGTCTCTAATCCATCTTGAATTAATTTCGTATAAGTGAGTAAGGAAAGGGATCCAGTTTCAGCTTTCTACGTGATACAGCCAATTTTCCCAGCACCATTTATTAAATAGGGAATCCTTTTTCCCTGGGCTTTGTTTCTTTTGCTGTGGGTTTGTCAAAGATCAGGGATGGCTGTAGATGTGTGGTAATATTTCTGAGGGCCTCTGTTCTGTTCCATTGGTCATATATCTGTTTTGTACCAGGTACCATGCTGTTTTGGTTACTGTAGGTTTGTAGCATGTTTGAAGTCAGGTAGTGTGTGATGCCTCCAGCTTTGTTCTTTGGCTTAGGATTGTCTTGGCAACATGGGGGTCTTTTTGTTCCATGTGAACTTTAAAGCAGTTTTTTCCAATTCTGTGAAGGAAAGTCATTGGTAGCTTAATGGGGATGGTATTGAATCTATAAATTACCTAGCAGTATGGCCATTTTCATGATATTGATTCTTCCTATCCATGAACATGGTGTGTTCTTCCATTTGTTTGTGTCCCTTTTCTTTCACTGAGCAATGGTTTGTAGTTCTCCTTGCAGAGGTCCTTTACATCCCTTTGTAAGTTGGAGTCCTAGGTATTTTATTCTGAAGCTATTGTGAATGGACGTCATTCAAGGATTTGCCCCTCTTCTGTTATTGGTGTATAAGAATGCCTGTGGATTTTGCAGTAATACTGATTTTGTATCCTGAGACTTTGCTGAAGGCTGCTTATCAGCTTAAGGAGATTTTGACTGAGACTAAGGGGCTTTCTAAATATACTATCATGTCATCTGCCAAACAGGGACAATTTGACTCTTCTTTTCCTAACTAAATACCTTTTATTTCTCTGCCTGATTGCCATAGCCAGAACTTCCAAATATGTTGGAATAGGAGTGGTGAGAGAGGGCATCCCCTGTCTTGTGCCAGTTTTCAAAGAGAATGTTTCCAGTTTTACCCATTCAGTATGATATTGGCTGGCTTGTCATAAATAGCTCTTATGATTTTGAGATAATGCCCATCAATACCAAATTTATTGAGAGTTTTATAGGAAGGGCTGCTGAATTTTGTCAAAGGTCTTTTCTGCATCTATTGAGATAGACCATGTGTTTTGCCCTTTGATTCTGCTTACATGCTGGATTACGACACGGTGTATGTTGAACCAGCCTTGCACTCCCAGGGATGAAGCCTCCACTTGATCATGGGTGGATAAGCAATTTTGATGTGCTGCTGGATCTCGGCTTGCCAGTATTTTATTGAGGAGTTTTGCAATGATGTCATCAAGGATATTGGTCTAAAAATTCTTTTTGTTGTTGTTGTTTTGTTCTGCCAGTCTTTGGTATCAGGATGATGCTGGCCTCATAAAATGAGAGTTAGGGAGGACTTCTTTCATTGGATTAAATAGTTTCCAGAAGGAAATGTGGTACCAGCTCCTCCTTGTACCTCTGGTAAGAATTCAGCTGTCAATCTGTCTGCTACTGGACTTTTTTGGTTGGTGGGCTATTAATTATTGCCTCACCCCAGAGAGCTCATTATCTATTCAGGGATTCAACTTTCTGGTTTAGTCTTGGGAGAGTGTATGTTCAGGAAATTCATCCATTTCTCTAGATTTTCTAGCTTCATTTTGCATAGAGGTGTTTTATATATTCTCTCTGATGGTAGTTTGTATTTGTGGGTCGTGGTGATGATATCTCCTTTTATCATTTTATTGTGACCATTTGATTTTTTCTCTTCCATTAGTCTTGTTAGCTGTCTATCAATTTTGTTGGATCTTTTCAAAACCAACCCTGACCCATTGATTTTGGAGGGTTTTTGTGTCTCTATCTCCTTCCTAGTTCTGCTCTGGATCTTTAGTTATTTCTGGCTCTTGCTAACTTTGAATGTGCTTCACTTTTGCTTCTCTAGTTCTTTAATTTTACGTTAGGTGTCAATTCTTTAGATCTTTCCTCTAAGCTTTCTCTTGTAGGGCATTTAGTGCTATAAATCACTGCTTTAAAATGTGTCCCAGAGATTCTGGTATGTTGTATCTTTTGTTCCCTTACTATTTCAAAGAACATCTTTTATTTCTGCCTTCATTTCCTTATGTACCCAGTAGTCATTCAGAGCAGGTTATTCAGTTTCCATGTAGTTGAGCCAGGTTTTGATTGAGTTTCTAGTCCTGAGTTCTAGTTTGATTGCACTGTGGTCTGAGAGACAGTTTGTTATACTCTCTGTTCTTGTACATTTGCTGAGGAGTGCTTTACTTCCACTATGTGGGTCAATTTGGGAATAAGGTGATGTGGTGCTGGAGAAGAATGTATATTCTGTTGATTTGGGGTGAGAGTTCTGTAGTTGTCTATTAGTCCGCTTGCTGCAGAGATGAGTTCAGTTCCTGGATGTCCTTTGTTAACTTTCTGCTTCATTGATCTGTCTAATGTTGACAGTGGGTGCTGAAGTCTCCATTATTATTGTATGGGAGTCTGAGTCTCTTTGTAGGCTTCTAATACTTTGTTTTAAGGGAATCTGGGTGCTCCTGTATTGGGTGCATAGATATTTAGGATAGTTAGCTCTTCCTGTTGAATTGATCCCTTTACCATTATGTAATGGCCTTCTTTGTCTCTTTGATCTTTGATGGCTTCAAAGTCTGTTTTATCAGAGACTAGGATTGCAACCCCTGCTTTTTTTGTTCCCATTTGCTTGGTAGATCTTCCTCCATCCCTTTATTTTGAGCCTGTGTATGTCTCCACATGAGATGGGTCTCCTGGAATACAGCAGACTGATGGGTCTTGACTCTCATCCAATTTTGCCAGTCTGTGTCTTTTAATTGACCATTTAGTCCATTTACATTTATTAATCTTTGTTATGTGTGAACTTGATCCTGCCATTATGATAATAACTGCTTATTTGCCTGCTAGTTGATGCAGTTTCTTCCTAGCCTCAATGGTCTTTACATTTTGGCATGTTTTGCAAAATGACTGGTACCCTGCTGTTCCCTTTCCATGTTGAGTGCTTCCTTCAGGGTCTCTTGTAAGGCAGGCCTGGTGGTGACAAAATCTCTGGGCATTTGCTTATCTGTAAAGGATTTATTTCTCCTTCACTTATGAAACTTAGTTTGGCTGATATCAAATTCTGGCTGAAAAATTCTTTTCTTTAAGAATGTTGAATATTGGCCCCCACTCTTTCTGGCTTGTGAGCTTCTGCCGAGATCTGCTGTGAGTCTGACGGGCTTCCCCTTTGTGGGGTAACCCACCTTCTCTCTGGCTGCCCTTAACATTTTTTCCTTCATTACAACTTTCTTGGTGAATCTGACAATTATGTGCCCGGAGCTGTTTCCTTCTCGAGGAGTATCTTTGTGGCATTCCTCTGTATTTTCTGAATTTTGAATGTTGGCCTGCCTTACTAGATTGGGAAGTTCTCCTGGATAATATCCTGCAGAGTGTTTTCCAACTTGGTTCCATTCTCCCCATCACTTTCAGGTACATTGATCAGACATAGATTTGGTCTTTTCACATAATCCCATATTTTTGGAGGCTTTGTTCACTTCTTTTTACCTCTTTTCCTCTAAACTTCTTTCTTGCTTCTTTTCATTCACTTCATTTCAGCTATCTGATACTGTTTCTTTCAGTTGATCGTTGGTTACTTCTCTTTCAGTTTGTGCATTTATCACGTAGTTCTTGTGTCATGGTTTTCATCTCTATCAGGTCATTTCAGCCTTCTCTGCATTGTTATTCTAGTTATCCATTCCGCCAAATCTTTTGAAGGTTTTAGTTTCTTGCCTGTCTATAGTTCCTCCTGTAGTTTGAGAAGTTTGATTGACTGGAAGCCTTCTTCTGTCAACTCATCAAAGTCATTCTCCATCCAGTTTTGTTCTGCTGCTGGCAATGAGGTGTGTTCCTTTGGAGGGGCAGATGCGCTCTGATTTTTTCAATTTCCAGCTTTTCTGCACTGCTTTTTCCCCATCTTTGTGGTTTTATCTGCCTTTGGTCTTTGATGATGGTGTCGTACTGATGGGGTTTTGGTGTGGGTGTTCTTTCTGTTTATTAGTTTTCCTTCTAACAGTCAGAACCCTCAGTTGCAGGTCTGTTGGAGTTTGCTTGAGGTCCACTTCAGACCCTGTTTGCCTGGGTATCAGCAGCGGAGGCTGCAGAAGATAGAATAGTGCTGAACAGCAAGTGTTGCTGTCTGATTCTTGCTCTGGAAGCTTCATTTCAGAGGTGTACCCAGTTAGATCTCAGACTGCTTTGCTAGCAATGAGGGAGGCTCCGTAGGCATGGGACCATCCGGTCCAAGTGTGGGATATAATTTGCTGGTGTGCCAATTGCTAAGACCCTTTTTAAAGCATGGTATTAGGGTGGGAAATACCTAATTTTCTAGGTGTTGTGTGTCTCAGTTTCCCTTGGCTAGGAAAAGGAATTCCCTTCCCCCTCGAGCTTCCCAGGTGAGGCAATGCCTCACCCTACTTCAGCTCTCGCTGGTCAGGCTGCACCTGCTGGCCAGCACGTCCCAGTGGATGAACCCGTTACCTCAGTTGAAAATGCAGAAATCACCTGTCTTCTGTGTCGCTCATGCTGGGAGCTGGAGGCTGGAGCTGTTCCTATTTGGCCATCTTGGGCTCCCTCTCCTTCCTGACTTTTTAATGATCACCATTCTAGCTGGCATGAGATGGTATCTCATTGCGGTTTTGATTTGCAATTCTCTGATGACCAGTGATAATGAGCATTTTTTCATATGTCTGTTGGTTGCATAAATGTCTTCTTTTGAGAAGTGTCTGCTCATATCCTTTGCCCACTTTTTGATGGGATTGTTTTATTTTTCTAATAAATTTGTTTAAGTTCTTTGTAGATTCTGGGTATTAGCCTTTTAGTCAGATGGATCGATTGTAAAAATTTTCTCCCATTCTGTAGGTCCCTACAGTGGACACGGATTGTAGGGACATGGATGCAGCTGGAAACATCATTCATCAAGAGAATCAAATAGATGCAATAAAAAATGATAAAGGGGATATCACTACTGACCCCACAGACATACAAACTACCATCAGAGAATATTATAAACACCTCTACACAAATAAACTAGGAAAACCTAGGAAGAAATGGATAATTTCCCTGGACACTTACACTCCCAAAGACTAAACCAGGAAGAAGTTGAATCCCTGAATAGACCAATAGCAGGCTCCTGGAAATCGAGGCACACTAGCCAGCCTACCAACAAAAAAGTCCAGGAGCAGGCCAGATTCACAGCCACCCTACCAGAGGTGCCAAGGGAGGAGCTGGGTACCATTCCTTCTGAAACTATCTCAATCAATAGAAAAAAGAGGGAATCCTCCTCAACTCATTTTAAGGAGGCCAACATCATCCTGATACCAAAGACTGGTAGAGTCATTAACAAAGAAAGAGAATTTTAGACCAATATCCCTGATGAATATCGATGCAAAAATCCTCAATAAAATACTGGCAAACCAATCCAGCAGCACATCAAAAACTACCCACCATGATCAAGTGGGCTTCATCCCTGGGATGCAAGGTTGGTTCAACATACACAAATCAATAAATGAAATCCAGCATGTAAACAGAATCAAAGACAAAACCACATGATTATCTTCAAGAGATGCAGAGGCCTTTGACAAAATTCAACAGCCCTTCCTTCTGCTAAAAAACTCTCCCAATAAATTTGGTGCATTGATGGAACGTATCTCAAAATCATAAGAGCCATTTATGACAAACCCACAGCCAATATCATACTGAAATTTCAACAAAACTGGAAAAATTCCCTTGAAAACTGGCACAAGACAGGATGCCCTCTCACCAATTCCTATTCAACATAGTGTTGTGTTCTGACTATGGCAATCAGGCAAGAGAAAGAAATAAAGGTATTTAGTTAGAAGAAGAAGTCAAATTGTCCTCCTGTTTGCAGATGACATGATAGTATATTTAGAAAACCCCTTCGCCCTTAGTCCAAAATCTCCTTAAGCTGGATAAGCAACTTCCAGCAAAGTCTCAGGATACAAAAATCAATGTGCAAAATCATGCTAATTTTATATACACCAATAATAGAAAAAAGAGAGAGAGCCAAATCATGAATGACGTCCCATTCACAATAGCTTCAGAGAGAATAAAATACCTAGGACTCCAAACTTACAAGGGATGTAAAGGACCTCTGCAAGGAGAACTACAAACCATTGCTCAGTGAAAGAAAAAGAGGACACAAACAAATGGAAGAACACACCATGTTCATGGATAGGAAGAATCAATATCATGAAAATGGCCATACTGCCCAAGGTAATTTATAGATTCAATGCCATCCCCATTAAGCTACTCAATGACTTCTCATTAGAATTGGAAAAACTGCTTTAAAGTTCACATGGAACCAAAAGACCCCATGTTGCCAAGACAATCCTAAGCCAAAGAACAAAGCTGGAGGCATCACACTACCTGACTTCAAACTATACAAGCCTACAGTAATCCAAAACAGCATGGTACTGGTACCAAAACAGAGATATAGACCATGGAACAGAACAGAGCCTCAGAAATAATAACAATACCACACATCTACAGCCATCTGATCTTTGACAAACTTGACAAAAACAAGAAATGGGGAAAAGGATCTCCTATTTAATAAATGGTGCTGGGAAATTACAGCCATAAGTAGAAAGCTGGAAACTGGATCCTTCCTTACTCCTTATAACAAAAATTAATTCAAGATGGATTAGAGACTTAAATGTTAGACTTAAACCATTAAAGCCCTAGAAGAAAACCTAGGTAATACCATTCAGGACATAGGCATGGGCAAGGACTTCACATGTTTAAAAACACAAAGGCAATGGCAACAAAAGCCAAAATTGGACAAATGGAATCTAATTAAACTAAAGAGGCTCTGCAGAGCAAAACAAACTACCATCAGAGTGAACAGGCAACCTACAGAATAGGAGAAAATTTTGCACCCACTCATCCGAAAGGGCTAATATCCAGAACCTACAAAAGAACTCACACAAATTTACAAGAAAACAAATAACCTCATCAAAGGTGGGCAAAGGATATGAACAGACACTTCAAAAGAAGACATTCATACAGCCAACAGACACATGAGAAAATGCCTATCATCACTGCCATCAGAGAAATGCAAATCAAAACCACAATGAGATACCATCTCACACCAGTTAGAATGGCAATCACAAAAAATCAGGGAAACAACAGGTGCTGAGAGGATGTGGAGAAATAGGAACAATTTTTACACCTGTTTGTGGATTGTAAACTTGTTCAACCATTGTGGAAAAACAGTGTGGCGATTCCTCAAGGATCTAGGATTAGAAATGCTATTTGACCCAGCCATCCCACTACTGGGGATATACCCAAAGGATTATAAAATCATGCCGCTATAAAGACATGCACACGATGTTTATTGCGGCACTATCTGCCACAATAGCAAAGACTTGAATCAAATCTAAGTAAATGTCCATCAGTGACAGACTGATTAAGAAAAATGGCACATATACACCATGGAATACTATGCAGCCATAAAGAATGAGTTCTCGTCCTTGTGTAGACATGGATGCAGCTGGAAACCATCATTCTCAGCACACACTATTGCAAGCAACAGAAAACCAAACACTGCATGTTCCTCACTCATGTAGGTGGAAATTCAACAATGAGATCACTTTGGACACAGGAAGGGGGAACCATTACACACCGTAGGCCTATTGGAAGGAGGGGAGAAGGGGGAGGGATAAAGTACTAGAGACATACCTAATGTAAATGATGGTGTTAATTGGTGCAGCACACCAACATGGCACATGTATACATATGTAACAAACCTGCACGTTGTGCACATGTACCCTAGAACTTAAAGTATAACAACAACAACAACAACAACAACAACAACAACAACAAAAATAGAATGCCTGGTGTCACCCAGGTTTCTCTATCTTTTGACTACCTGGGTTTGGCCAGGAGTCTTTCTTATTAGAATGCCTGAGTTTGGCAAAAAGTCTCATTAGAATTCCTGTGGTTGCCCAGGTAGAATGCCTGTTGTCATCCAGGAGTCTTTAATATTAGAATGCCTGGGTCACCCCTGAGTCTCTATTTTTAGACCGCCTGGGGTCAGCCAGGGGTCTCTCCAATTATAAAGCCTGGGGTTGGCCAGGAGTCTCCTTCATTAAAATGTCTGGCATTGCCCAGGCATTGTTATTGCCCAGTTATCTCTATCATTAGACTGTTTGCTGACAGCCATGAATCTCTCCTATTAAAATGCCTGGGATTGCCTAGGTGTCTCTATTCTTAGATTGCCAGGGTCTGCCAGGAGTCTCTCCCATTAGAATGCCTGGCATCAGCCAGGAGTCTCTTTTATTAGAATGCCTGGTGTGGCCCAAGTGTCTCTATCATCACTGCCTAGAGTCAGCCAGAAATTTATCCCATTGAAATGCCTGAGGTCACCCAGGTGTCTCTATCATTAGAACACCTGAGGTCACCCAGGTGTCCCTGTCATTACAATGCCAGGAGTCAGCTGGGAGTCGTTCCCATTAGAATGCCTAAGGTGGCCCATGTGTCTTTATTATTAGACTGCCTAGGGTCGCCCAGCAGTCTCTTTCTTTAGAATGCCTGTGGTTGCCCAAGTGTTTTTATTTTTTAAATGCCTAGGGTCAGCCTGGAGTCTCTCTTATTAGAATGCCTGGGATTGCCTGAGCGAATCATTAGACTGCCTGGAGTCAGCCGGGAGTCTCTCCCATTAAAATGCCAGGGGTCGCCCAGGTGTCTCTGTTATTAGACTGCCTGCTGTTGGCCAGTAGTCTCTCCCATTAAAATGCCTGGGTTGGCCCAGGTGTCTGTATCCTTAGACTGCCTGGGGTCAGCCAGGAGTCTCTAGTATCAGAATTCCTAGCATCAGCCAAAAGTCTCTCCCATTAGAATGCCTGGTGTTTCCCATGTGTCTTTATAATTAGTCTGTCTGGGGTGGCCAGGAGTCTTTCCCATTAGAATATCTGGGGTCTCCCAGGTGTCTCCATCATTAGATGGCCTGGGGTGGCCAGAAGTTTCTTCCAATAGAATATTTGGGATGCCCCATCTGTCTCTATCATTAGGCTGCCTGGGGTAGGCCAGGAGTCTCTCCTAGTAGAATGCCTGGGGTCACCCAGGTGTCTCTATCATTAGACTGCCTCTGTTCGGCCAGGTTTCTCTTCCATTATGATGCCTGGTTCATCCAGGTATCTCTATTATTAGACTGCCTGGGGTAGCTGGGAATCTCTTTCATTTGAATGCCAAACTTTTGCCAGAATGTTTCTATTAGACTGCTTGGGTTTGGCAGGAGTTTCTTCCATTGGAATGCCTTGGTGCCCTCAGGTGTCTGTATCATTAGATTGCCTGCGGTCGGCTGGGAGTTTCTACCATTAAAATGCCTGGGGTCGACCAGGTTTCTCTACCATTAGACTTCCTGGAGTCTCTTGGGATTCTCTCCCATTAAAATGCCTAGGGTCCCCAGGTGTCTCTATTATTAGAGGCAGAAATGGCGTCAAGGGGACTCTGCACTCTGCTTCATGTGGGGCCAGGTACGTGGCTGATGCTGTCTGATGAAGGTGGCCACGGATGAACATCAGCACATGAAGCCATGCTCAAATGTCTCTGCTTCCTTCCCTTTTTTTTTTGAGATTCAGTCTTACTGTGTCGCCCAGGCTGGAGTGCAGTGGCATGATCTCTGCTCACTGAAAGCTCTGCATCCTGGGTTCACGCCATTCTCCTGCCTCAGCCTCCCAAGTAGCTGGGACTACAGGCGCCTGCCACCACGCCCGGCTAATTTTTTTGTATTTTTAGTAGAGACGGGGTTTCACTGTGTTAGCCAAGATGGTCTCGATCTCCTGACGTCATGATCCACCCGCCTCAGCCTCCCAAAGTGCTGGGATTACAGGCGTGAGCCACCGCGCCCAGCCTTCCTTCTTTGTAAAGACGACAATCTTTGTTGTTAGCACTGAATTATTGAAAATGCCAACCAGATTCTAGAAACGGCGTTCAGTTCTTCCTGAAACTGGGTCGGTGCTTGGGAACAGTTTGAGTCTTACAGATAATTTAAATTCAATTTTTTAACTCTGCAATTGAGAACTTACAAGAGGGATTTTTAATAAACACGTTTTCTAAATAAAGTTTTTGTAGTTACTGTATGTGTATCAAGAAAGATATTATGTTAGCGTCTGGTTGTTTTGTTTTTGTATTTTTCTAATTTTACCAAAGTTTGCAGCCTATACCTCAATGGCAGGGGGACATTTTAAATCACAAACTTGCAAACTGGAGCAATGTTATTTTTAAAGGACTTTTTTTTCACCTCATTATTAGATTATTAATGTATTAGGGAAGAAATAAGATAATTTTGTGTAGGCTTTTTCTAAAGTTCAATATTCTTTGTCCAGATTTTAGATTCTCAGAATAAATATTTTTCACAAAACAAACAAACAAACCAAAAACTCTGGCCTGCCAGAAGTCTCTTTCATTAGAATACCTGGGATGACCCATGTGTCTCTATCAGTAGACTGTCTGGAGTTGGCTGGGCGTTTCTCCCAATGTGTTGCTTGGGGTTTCCCGGGTGCCTCTATCATTAGCCTGCCTAGTGTAGGCCAGGATTCTCTTCTGTTAGAATGCCTAAGTTCCGCCAAGGTCTCTCCCATTAGAATGCCTGGTGTCACCCGGGTGTCTCTATCATTAGAATGCCTATGGTTGGCCAGGAGTCACTTTCAGGAGTCACTTTCTTGAAATTGCCTGGGGTCTCCCAGGTGTCTCTATCATTAGACTGCCTTGGGCCAGCCATGAATCTCTGTTATTAGAACGCCTGGCGTAGGCCTGGTGTCTCTATCATTAAACTACTTGTGGTCAGTTGAAATTCTCTCCCATTAGAGTGCCAGGGGTGGCTCAAGTGTCTCTGTAATTAGAATGCCTGGGATTGGTCAGATGTCTCTATCATTAGGTTGCCTGCGGTTGGCCTGGAGTCACTCCCATTCGAATGCCTAAGGTTACCAAGTCTATTATTAGACTTCCTGGGGTCGCCCAGGAGTCTCTCCCATTCAAATGCCTGGGGTCGCCCAGGAGTCTCTCCCATTCAAATGCCTGGGGTCGCCCAGGGGTGTTTACAACAAGACTGCCTGGGGTTGGTCGGGAGTCTCTCACATTAGAATGCCTGTTGTCGCCCAGGTGTCTCTATCATTAGACTGCCTGGGGTTGGCTGTGAGTCTCTCCAATTAGAATGCCTTTGCACACGCAGGTGTCTCTATTATTAGATTGCCTGTGGTCAGCTGGGAGTTTCTCCCATTAAAATGCCTGGGGTCGACCAGGTTTCTCTATCATTAGACTTCCTGAGGTCGCTTGGGATTCTCTCCCATTAGAGTGCCTGGGGTTGCCCAGGTGTCTCTATTATTAGGCTGCCTTTTGTTGGCCAGGAGTACCATTATAATATTTGGGGTCGCCCAAGTGTCTCTATCATTAGACTGTCTGGGGTCGGCCGGGAGTCTCTCCCATTAGAACGCCTGGGGTCACCAAGGTGTATCTATCATTAGACTGCTTTAAGTCGGCCGGGATTCTCTCCCATTAGAACGCCTGCTATCATTAGACTGCCTGGGTTCCATGGGAGTCTCTCCCATTAGAATGTCTGGGGTTGCCCAGGTGTTTGTCATTAGACTGCCTGGGGTCAGCCAGGGGTCACTCCCATTACAATGCCTGTGGTGGGCCACGAGTCCCTCCCATTAGAATGCCTGTCGTTGCACAGGTGTCTTTATAATTAGACTGCCTGGGGTCGGCCAAAAGTTTATCCAATTAGAATGCCTGGGGTTGCCCTGGAATCTCTATCCTTACACTGCCTGTGGTTGGGGGGCCGGGGAGGTTTACCATTAGAATGCCTGTAGTCTTCCAGGTGTTTCTATATTTAGACTGGGGTCAGAGAGGAATCCCTACCATTAAAAATGCCTGGGGACGCCCAGAGGTCTCTATCATTAGACTGCCTGGGAATGGCCAGGAGTCTTTCCCATTATAATGCCTGGGGTCACCCACATGTCTTTATAATTAGACTGCTTATGGTCAGCCAGGAGTCTCTCCCATTAAAATGCCTGGGGTCACCCTGGTGTTTGACTATCTAGGGTAGACCAGGAGTCTCTCCCATTAGAATGACTGGGGTTGGCTGGGATTCTCTCTGATTAGAATGTCAGGGGTTGCCCAGGTGTCTCTATCATTAGATTGCCTGGAGTCGGCCGAGAAACTTTCCCATCAGAATGCCTGGGGTCACCCAGGTGTCTTTATCATTAGACTGCCCTGGGTCTGCAAGGAGTCTCTCCCATTAGAATGCCTGGAGTAGTACAGTGTCTTTATCACTGGAATGCCTGTGGTCGTCAAGGTGTCTCTATCGTTAGCATGCCTGGGGTCGGGTGGGAGTGTCTCCCATTAAAATCCCTGGGGGCGCCCAGGTGTCTCTATCATTAGACTGCCTGGGGTCGCCTGGGAGGCTATCCCTTTAAAACGCCTGTGGTCGCCCAGGTGACTCCCTCATTTGAATGCCTGGGGTTGGCCGGGCATCTCTCTCATTAGAATGCCTGGGATCGCCCAGGTGTCTCTATCATTCAACTGGGGATTGACTGGGAGCCTCTCCCATTAGAATGCAGGGGTCCCCTGGTTGTCTCTAACATTAGATTCTCTGCCGTCAGTGTGAAATCTCTTTTAGTAGAATTCCAAAGGTCAGCGGAAAGTCTGTCCCATCAGAATCCCTGGGGTCATCCATGTGTCTTTGTAATTAGTCTGGCTGTGGTCGGCCAGAAGTCTTTCCCATTAGAATGCCTGGGGTCGCCCAGGTATCTCTATCATCAGACTGCCTGAGGTCGGCCTGAAGGTTCTTCCATTAGATTTCCAGCGGTGGCCCAGATGTCTCTATCTTTACACTGCCTGTGGTTGGTCAGGAGTGTCTTCCATTAGAATGCCTGGTGGTGGCCCGGAGTCTCTGCCATTAGAATGCCTGGGATCTCCCAGGTGTCTTTATTATTAGACTGCCTGGGGTTGGCCAGGTGTCTCTTCCATTATGATGCCTGGGTCGCCCAGGTGTCTCTATTGTTAGACTCCCTGGGTTCTGCTAGCCGTCTATCCCCTTAGAATGCCAGGATTTTGCTCCAGTGTTTTCACTCTTGTCACCCAGGCTGGAATGCAATGGTGTGATTTCAGCTCACTGCAACCTCCACCTCCTGGGTTCAAGCAATTCTCCGGCCTCAGCCTCTGAGTAGCTGAAATTACAAGTGTGCACTTATGAGTGACTCCCATTTTTTTTTTTTTTTTTTGGTTTTTTTTTTCTTTGAGACGGAGTCTCACTCTGTTGTCCAGGCTGGAGTGCCGTGGAGTGAACTCGGCTCACTGCAACCTCCATCTCCCAGTTTCAAGCGATTCTCCCGCCTCAACCTCTGGAGTAGCTGGGATTACAGGCACCCGCCACCACGCCTGGCTAATTTTTGTATTTTTAGTAGAGACAGGGTTTCACTATGTTGGCCAGGCTGGTCTGGAACTCCTGACCTCGTGATCCGACCATCTCGGCCTCTCAAAGTGCTGGAATTACAGGAGTGAGCCACCACGCCCGGCCTTGACTCCCATAAATTTTTAATAAAAGGGAAGAGAATCTGGGAGCGCCACGGAACAAAGGTCTTCCCATTCATGAACCCAGCACCCGTAAGGATTCTCCCCCTGAAGACCCTCCAGTGGTCCCTGAACAATCTGGGAGAGACGCGGCGCTGCAGGTGCAGAGCTGCGCAGATAGGGCTCCAGGCCCGGTCACTGCACAGGGAGGAGACAGAACGCCCAGGGACCCAGGTATCGGTGCAGCCGCCAACGTATGGATGAAGGGTAATGAGGCCGAGTTGGGCAAGGAGAACTCGGGGCGCAGACTGTGGAGCTGACTGCAGGGAGGCCTGAATCCCGCCACAGTCACTTCCCACCCCTTCCAACCAGCCCCTGCCCCTCTCTCGGAATGTTGGACCCAGCACTCTCACCATTTCTAGGCTTCCGGGGGTCCTGAAGATCCTAGCTATGGATCTTCCAACACCTACAGGTCACAGGGCCACAGAGACTGGGCCTCTAGGAGCAGAGGACACAGCAATGAGGAGAAAACCTGGAGCTCCGGCTGCAGCCAGAGACAAAGGTCCCGCCAAACTCGGAAGCCTGATTGGTCAGTTTGCAGCACAGGGTCCCTGAGTGGATAATGATTAAAGCCCCACCCCCTCAGGACCTGAGTGACAGAAGATGTGATAGATAACTGAGCTGAAAGAAGACTAAAGATCTAAGCTGCAGCTTTTTCAGACAGGACTACCTCCCTGAGCTTAACCAGGCCCACCCAAGAGGGTATTTGCATTTAACCTTGTTTGTGAGATCATATGCATTTTAAATAATATACTTTATGGGTATTCCAAAATAAAAATATATATAATAACAATTATTTTAAAATTTTAGCTTTTATGACCATCCTGGTTTCTGGACCTTCGAGCTTATGGATAGTGATTTTGATAGTGATCCAGACCCCGAGATTTTAAAAAAGGAGGCAGGCCTCTGAAGTAAAGTGTGAGCCACAGTTAGTTTTAAATTTTCTAGTAGCCAAACTTTTAAACGAATCAAGAAACAGGTGAAATTGATTGTAACAATTTAACCCAATATAGCCAAAATTTTATTTATTTAGGAGACGGAGTTTCACTCTTGTTGCCCAGGCTGGAGGGCGATGGCGCAATCTCGGCTCGCTGCAACCTCCACTTCCCGGGTTCAAGCAATTCTCCTGCCTCAGCCTCCTGAATAGCTGGGATTACAGGTGCCCGCCTCCATACCTGGCTATTTTTTTTTTGTATTTTTAGCAGGGACAGTGTTTCACCATGTTGGCCAGGCTGGTCTCGAACTCCTGATTTCAGATGATCCACCCACCTCCGCCTCCCAAAGTGCTAGAATTACAAGTGTGAACCACCACGCCTGGCCCCCAAAATATTGTTATTTTAATATATGAGCAATGAAGTGTATATATTTGGAACTAAATCTTCAAAACCAACTCTGTATTTTACCTTTTTAGCATATTGCAGTTCAAAGCAGGAACATTCCAGGCACCCAGTAGCCACACATGGCCAATAGCTGCCACAATGAAGTACAGCTCCAACGTCAGTGGAGGTGAAGAGCCTGAACGTCCCTTTTCTGCCACAGGTGAAGCCTCTCCCTACCAACTTCTTCAGTTACAAAGGTGAAACAGATAGTGGCCATAGAAAGAGCAGAAGGTAGCAAGAATAAAATACCCACAGGTGCTGGCCACTTGTTGCCCACCTTTCTTCCAGTGAACAAAAAAAATAAAAATAAAAATAAATGCTGGGGCCAAAGAAGAAGAAAACTCTTTGTTTTCAGATCTGTCCACAGTCTTGATTTCCAATGTTCAGATATGAAGAAAATAGGTTAAGGCAAACTTATTTTGCAATTTGGCCTTGGCCCTAATTGTCAGACTGTGGTTATCTGTTTTCTCCTGTGGAGTGAGTGACTATGTGAGTATAAGGACCAATTATATGCATACACATCTGCATGTATATTTTCATTACTCAATGTTATTTCACAAGACATCCAACTTTAGAGGAGAAAAATCCATACTTTTAGGATGCCCATTGTTAGAAGGTAACTAATAATCAACCTGTCATTGAATCCTGTCATACTGTCTGCACTGGGTGCATGTATTAGTTAGGAACTGCAACATAACAAACCATCCAAAACTTTTTAGCTCATAACTGAGATTGTCAGCCATTTATGCTGGGCTCAATAGGACCATTCTTATGGCCTCAGCTGAGCTCCTTCAGACATATATCATCAGCTGTTTGTTGACTAGGTAGCTGTTCTTCTGAAGGTGAGCGTCTTCTTCTGGGACTGTCACCTTGCTTCTCCTCCCCATGTTATCTTATCCTCCATCTGGCTAACATGGGCTTTACACAAGGAGATGGCAGCATTCTGAAAGAAAAACAGAAGCATTCAAAACCTTTTGAACCTAGGCCCCAAACTAGCCCACTGTCATGTTCACGTGTCCATTGCCCTGAGCAAATAAGGCCAGCCAGATATAGGGTTTGGAAACCAGATTCTGTATTTCAATGAGAAGAGTTGTGAAAGCACCTGGAAATCAATATAAAAGAAGTTAAAAAAAAAATGAGGCCAAGCACAGTGGCTTATGCCTGTAATCACAGCATTTTGGGACTCTGAGGTGGGTGGATGACTTGAGATTAGGATTTTGAGACCAGCCTGGCCAACATGGTGAAACCCCGTCTCTACTAAAAATACAAAAAATTGGCTGGGCATGGTGGTGGGAGCCTGTAATCCCAGCTATTCAGGAGGCTGAGGCAGGAGAATCACTTGAACCTGGGAGGCAGAGGTTGCAGTGAGCTAAGATCCCTCCACTGCACCCCAGCCTGGGCAACAAGAGTAAAACTCTGTCTCAACAACAACAACAATTGCTACAACTTTTGAAATCACTATCATTCTGCCATTTTGCATATGTGGTTTATACAACTATTTCACATCAAGAAACTTGTTCAACTGGGAGCAGTGGCTTGCACCTGTAATTCAAGCATTTTGGGAGGCCGAGGAGGGTGGATCACAAAATCAGGAGTTCGAGACCAGCCTGGCCAATATGGTGAAAACCCGTCTCTACTCAAAACACACAAAAAATTAGCTGGGCGTGGTGGCGCATTCCTGTAATCCCAGCTACTCAGGAGGCTGAGGCAGAATTGCTTGAACCTGAGAAGTGAAGGTTGCAATGAGCCGAGTTCACGCCACTGTACTCCAGCCTGGGCAACAGAGTGAGACTCCCTCTCAAAAAAACAAAAACAAAACTGTTTTAAAGACCCACAACTGCTAAATGGTGAGGCTGAGACTCAGGATCAACCCTCTCTGACCCCAACTCCCATGCACCTCCATAGATCAAATTATAATACTAAAGTAGACACCACAGATCCTTGAAATCCTGGAGAGTGACAATTCTACAGTAGAAGCCAGATTTCTCTTAGATTTGTGCCCACACATAGTACAGTTTATTATTGGGAATAATTCTCTTGAAAAACTGCAGAAGCACACAGTGGCTCACACCCATAATTCTAGCACTTTGAGAGGCTAAGATGAAAGAACTACTTGAGCTTGGAGTTTAAGTGCAGCCTGGGCAATATAGTCAAATCCTTTCATTATGAAATATAAAAATGAAAAAATTTGCCAGGCATGGGTGGCATCTACTCAGGTGGCTGGGGCAGGAGGATTGCTTGAGCCTGGAAGGTTAAGGCTGCAGGGAACCATGATTTGTTACATCACTACACTCCAGCCACGGTAATAGAGTGAGACATTGTCTTAAGAAAAAAAAAAATGTACTGTAATTCCAGCACTTTGGGAGTCTGAGGCAGGCAGATGACTTGAGGCTAGGAATTCAAGACCAGCCTGGCTAACATGGTGAAACCCCCATCGCTACTAAAAATACAAAACTTAGCCAGGCATGGTTGTGCATGCCTATAATCCCAGCCACTTGAGAAGCTGAAGAAGGAGAATCTCTTGAACCTGGGAGACAGAGGTCGCAGTGAGCCAAGATCACACCACCGCACTCCAGCCCGGGTGACAGAGAAAGACTCTGTGTCATAAAATAAAAAATTGCAGGCCTGGCACAATGGCTCATGCCTGTAATTCCAGCACTTTGGGAGGTTGAGGCAGGTAGGCCATGAGATCAGGAGATCGAAACCTTCCTGGCTAACATGATGAAACCCTGTCTTTAAAAATACAAACAATTAGCTAGGCATGGTGGCATGCACCTGTAGTCCCAGCCACTTGGGAGGGGCTTGAACCTGGGAGGCGGAGGTTGCAGTGAGCTGGGGTCGCACCACTGCACTCCAGCCTAGGCAACAGAAACAGAGAGACTCTGTCTCAAAAAAAAAAAATTGCAGAAGCATTTTCAAAGGACAAAATAATTTGGAAAAATAGCTGAGGGATGAGTTTAGAAAATCAAACCCCAAGGACATATTATTCATTTTCAATGATAGAAAAAATTTGAGGAAATTTTTAAAAATAAAAATAATTAGAGAAATTAAATACAACAAAGTTTAATTGAGCAAAGAGTGATTTCCAAATTGAGTAGCCTGTGAATCTAGAGTAGGCTCAGGGAGATTTCCAGCCACCATATGTGGTGGAAAAAGACATATGGACAGAAAAAGCAAAGTGACATACAGAAAATGGAAATGAGGTACAGAAACAGCCAGGTTGATCACAGCTTGGGGTTCGCCTTATTTGAACATGGTTTGAAGAGTTGACATCCTATTATTGGCCAAACCACAGTGGTTGGTACAAGAATGGGTACAGTCCATTTACATATCCAGTTAGGTTTTAGTTTACTGTATAAACAAACAAAAAAGCAAAAATCGTTGACTAAAATTAAACAGGAAAGGGGGCAGTTTTAGGGTATAATTAATTTAACAATTTCTCCTTATTTCTTCTCAATTTTGAGAGACAGACCAAACCTTTTTGTTTGTTTTTGGGGTTTTTTTTCTGTTTTTTTGAGACAGAGTTTTGCTCTGTCACCCAGGCTGAAGTGCAGTGGCACGATCTCGGCTCACTGCAACTTCCATCCCCCAGGTTCAAGCAATTCTCCTGCCTCAGTCACCTGAGTAGCTGAGACTATAGGTGTGCAACACTATGCCTGGATAATTTTTGTATTTTTAGTAGAGATGGGGTTTCACCGTGTTGCCCAGGCTGGTCTCGAACTCCTGACCTCAGGTGATTCGCTCACCTCAGCTTTCCAAAGTGCTGGGATTACAGGCATGAGCCACCGCCCCTGGCAGAAATAGACCAAAACTTTAGACATTGATATCACTCTGTCACCATCCGAAATGTACTTATGTAGTCTCAAATCCCACTGTGACATAGCAGAACTGTGGGTTTTGTTAAATGGAAACAAGAATTTCAGGTTGTTATTTTATTACTATAATTATTATTATTTTGAGAGAGTCTCACTCTGTCATTCAGGCTGGAGTGCAGTGGTGCGATCTCAACTCACTGCAACCTCCTCTGCCTCCCAGGTTCAAGCGATTCTCCTGCCTCAGCCTCCCGAGTAGCTGGGACTACAGGCCTGTGCCACCACGCCTGGCTAATTTTTTGTATTTTTAGTGGAGATGGAGTTTCACCATGTTAGCCAGGATGGTCTCATCTCCTGACCTCCTAATCCACCCACTTCGACCTTCTAAAGTGCTGGAATTACAGGCGTGTGCCACCATGTCCGGCTACTATTATTATTTTTAAAGGGTTAGAGTACAGGGGATCTCCCTGTTTTGAAATCTGTTCTTTACAGAAGAAAACAAAAACCAGTCTGTTTTATTTATTTGTTTGTTTGTTTATTTTAGTCGGAGTTTTGCTCTTGTTGCTCAGGCTGGAGTGCAATGGCGCGATCTCGGCTCACCGCAACCTCTGCCTCCGGGGTTCAAGCGATTCTCCTGCCTTCACCTCCTGAGTAGCTGGGATTACAGGCATGCACCACCATGGCCAGCTAATTTTGTATTTTTCAAAGAGACAGTGTTTCTCTATGTTGGTCAGGCTGGTCTCAAACTCCCGGCTTCAGGTGATCCACCTGCCTCGGCCTCCCAAAGAAAAACTGGTCTATTTTAAGATCTACATATTTTCTTAAATTTTAGGTTTGATTATCTCACATTTAACATGAATGACTCATTTTGTTTTGCTTTGTTCTGTCTGGGATGAGTGCACATGCTCAGTCCGGAGTGACGGCCATAAATAATTTTGCTTAAAAAATTTACCCCATTTGGGAAGTGAGGAGCGCCTCTGCTCTGCCATCCCATTGTCTGGGAAGTGAGGAGCGCCTCTGCCCGGTCACCCCACCATCTGGGAAGTGAGGAGCACCTTTGCCCCGCCACTGTGCAACCCTCCAAGTGTGAAGTGACAGCCTTGTGTGTGATCTTTCTGCCCTCCCCAAGTTTGCATTTTCGACATTAAAGTTTACTTTTAAATTAAAAAAAAAGCCGGGCGCGGTGGCTCAAGCCTGTAATCCCAGCACGGGCGGATCCCGAGGTCAGGAGATCGAGACCATCCTGGCTAACACGGTGAAACCCCGTCTCTACTAAAAAATACAAAAAACTAGCCGGGCGAGGTGGCGGGCGCCTGTAGTCCCAGCTACTCGGGAGGCTGAGGCCGGAGAATGGCGTAAACCCGGGAGGGGGAGCTTGCAGTGAGCTGAGATTCAGCCACTGCACTCCAGCCTGGGCGACAGAGCGAGACTCCGTCTCAAAAAAAAAAAAAAAAATTAAAAAAAAAAATACCCCATTTGTTTAAGTTCTCACATAGGTCACAGTGTCATTAAAACTCAGGGCCTTAGTGCCACTCTGTTTCCATATATTTTTTGTTTCTTTTAGTCTGAATCTTGCTCGGTCGCCCGGGTTGGAGTGAAGTGGCACTATCTCAGCTCACTGCAACCTTTGCCTCCTGGGTTCAAATGATTCTCCTGCCTCAGCCTCCTAATTAGCTGGAACTACAGGTGCATGCCGCCAGGCCTGGCTACTGACTAATTTTGGTATTTTTGTTTGTTTGCTTGTTCTAAACTGAGTCTCGCTCTGTCACCCAAGCTGGAGTGCAGTGGCTCAATCTGGGCTCACTGCAACTTCCACCTCCCGGGTTCAAGTGCTTCTCCTGCCTCAGCTTCCTGAGTAGCTGGCCTACAGGCGTGTGCCACCACAGCTGGTTAATTTTTTGTATTATTAGTAGAGACGGGGTTTCACTGTGTTAGCTAGGATGGTCTTGATCTCCTGACCTCGTGATCAGTCTGCCTCAGCCCTCAGCCTCTCAAAGCGCTGGGATCACAGGCATGAGCCACCATGCCTGGCCAATTTTGGGATTTTCAGTAGAGACAGGGTTTCACTATGTTGACCAGGATTGTCTCGAACTCCTGATCTCTTGATCCACCTACCTCGGTCTCCCAAAGTTCTGGGATTAGAGGCCTCAGCCACCGCACCTGGCCTATTTTGGGGTTTTGTCCTTGTCATGTCATTTATAGATTATGGTGTCTTCATAGTCACATACATCTTTGAGTTTCTGTCATTCCAGTTAAAAAGAGGACACCTGACATTCTAGAGATGACCACATGCAAAAATTTATAACTTTTGAGAGAATACAGTGCAGTAGGGAGACTACCATTTTGACTATCAGGAGGATAATACCAAGAGTTTGAAGCATGCTTTTTAGCCAGGGTCCCCATGAACAACCAACTAAAATTAAATAGGTCAAATAGTTAGCTAGATAAGTGCTCTACTCATTTCAACCAAGCACACTGTTCATTAATCCTCTACATTTGCATCTCTGTGGATGCAGAGTAGGCTCAGGGAGTCTACCCATGTATTTCTCCTTGTGCAACTACAGCTTCACAGGTACTTCTCTGTTCATCTAGTAAGTAATTAAAAGAAATATTATTTAACACCACTTTAGTAAGTACATTTAAAATCTATTGTGTAACCATAGCCTTTACAGTATATCTTCTATAGATCTCTATTGTGGGGAATAAATTTCTTTTCTTCTTTTTTTTTTTTTTCTTTCTTTCTTTCTTTCTTTCTTTCTTTCGAGATTGAGTCTTGCTCTGTTGCACAGGCTGGAGTGCAGTGCTTTGACTTCAGCTTACTGCAACCACCACTCCCTCTGGACTCAAATGGTTCTCCTGCCTCAGCCTCCCAAGTAGCTAGAATTACAGGTGCACACCACCACACCTGGCTAATTTTGTATTTTTAGTAGAGACGGGGTTTCACCATGTTGGTCAGGCTGGTCTTGAACTCCTGACCTCATGATCCTCCTGACTCGTCCTCCCAAAGTTCTAGGGTTACAGGTGTGAGTCACCACGCTCGGCCCAAGACTGCGTTTTTGTTGTTGTTGTTGTTTGTTTTGTTTTTTTTTTTTAAATTTCTGTTCTTTGTAGAACCATAAGAAAACTGTGAACTAAGGGTGTCATGACAGCAAAGATGTATGATCATGTTCTGAGTGTGTTTCACCATGAAACAAACAAATACAAATGCTGCTGTTATTTTGAGGTACTGAGCTCACATTTTGTGCAAATATATACTATGTAACTTTTTATTGATAGGTAACAAGCATAGAGAAATACATTAACAAATTATTCATTCATGGAAAGCTCAGTGAATTGTTATGAAGAAATACACTTGTGTAATCAGATAATAAAACTAGGCTGGGTGCAGTGGCTCATGTCTGTAATTGCAGCATGATGGGAGACCAATGTATGTGGATTACTTGAGCTCAGGAGTTCAAGACCAGCCTATGCAACGTGGCAATACTCTTTCTCTACTTTAACAAAATACCAAAAAAAAAAAAAAAAAAAAAAGAGCCAGACATGGTGGTGCATGCCTATGGTCCCAGATACTGGGGTGGCTGATGTTGGAGAATCGCTTAAGACTAAAAGTTTGAAGCTGCAGTGACCCACTATTCAGCACTGCACTCCAGCTTGGTTGATAGAGTGAGACCTACATGTGTACACACACACGTGCACATGGTGGGAGATAGAGTGAGACCTACATGTGTGTACACACACACACACACACACACACACACACGGTGGGGGGTGTGAAAAAGAGGAAGTGTGACTCCTGCAATTCAGTAAGACCCGGTTCTCCATCTTGGGAAAATGCCCATCCACACTGAAACCACCACCTAGCACCTGCAAATTCTCACACTAAATCTGCTGAGATACCACTTTTTACCCTTAAAAAATAAATTGAAGTAGTTCCCCTAAAAGAAGGGAAAAAGAAAAGAAGTATTTCACATCTAAAGCCTTTGCTTGCTTTATATAACAACAGCCCCTTGTGATTTGAATTGTCCAATGATGTCTGACCACACTAACACACTTAAAGAATCAGCCAGGAAAAATGAGTCACTCAGGTGACAAAGAGGCACAATGGTAACTAAAGACAATCCATTCTCAGCTCTACATGATGCCCCCCCCCCCCCATGAAGTGATGTTAACCATGTGAACCATATTCACCAGAAGAAAGTATGTTCAGGACAACACAATCATGAGGTTGCAGAGCAAACTAGATGCAAGAAGCACGTAGGAGCCTTCCATGGCCAAGACACTGGTGGCTATCCTTGCGTGTCACTTGAAAATTTCAGGTGAAAAAGACTTTTCTTCCAGTTGGCTCAGGAAAACTAACAGACATTAGAATTGGAATTCATCTTACTTTTTTAGAATTTCTAAGACATAAGGCATACTTCAAACACTCCAAAAGGCATTCAGCTACACCTGAGGCTGAGGGCCTGCCTCCTTCTCCATGTTAGGGCCCTGACAGCAGGCAAAGAGAAGGAGCACAGGGGCTGGGCATGATGGCATATTCTTGTAATCCCAGCACTTTGAGAGGCCGAAGTGGGCGGATCACCTGAGGTCAGGAGTTTGAGAACAGCCTGATTAACATGGCAGAACACTTTGTCTGCTGAAAATACAAAAATTAGCTGGGCATGGTGGCATGAGCCTATAATCTCAGCTACTTGAGGCTGAGACAGGAGAATCCTTTGAACCCGGAAGGTGGAGGTTGCAGTGAGCCGAGATCGTGTCATTGCACTCCAGCCTGGACAACAAAAGTGAAATTGTCTCAAAAAAAAAAAAAAAAAAAAAAGAGAGAGAGAGAGATGGAGCACAGGCAGGTGGGGACAGAGGGCAGCCGGGGCCTATAGGGATCCCCAACCACTCCCAGAGCTGGTGTCTGTAGAAGGGGCTATGTGGCAAGAATTGGGTAGGGAGCTGGGCTTCATAGAGAGGTTACCATCAGTTCTGTATCTTTAACTTTTTCAAAGGATTTATGATTCCACTCTGGTTCTCCCCAGGCCCCCCACGCATCCTACCCTCACTCCCTCATTGTGTGTTAAGCAGGTCTGGTTAAAGCACAGAGAATAACACATTCAGATTATAGCCTCCAAGGTATTCCCATCAGGGGTGCAGGGAGTAGGGAGGCAAGTCAGACTGTGTGGTGGTGCTTACTGCTGGGCCTGAGGGCAGTTAGGCCAGGGCTGAGCACATGGATGTCTGGGGAACTACCACTGCTGATTCCTTCCTCCACCCAGAGCTAAAACCAGGCCAGGCCAATCACAACTAATAAAACCACTGCAGCTGTCATCGTGCACAAAACTTAAGTGTAACCCAACCCCCAGTCTTACCACAGATCTCCAACTTCCCATCCCAGAGCACAGGAAGCCCTCATCTTTTTGACCTAAAGCCTGGACTTTAAGCCAGGTTGGGCCTGGGGGTAGTGGCAGCAAAAGCAGCAGCCACAATGTCAAACATACAAATGACCTAAGAAATCTCATCAGCACGTCATTCACTTAGAACTGATCTGGAGTCGTGAACAAGTTAAGGAGGACAGATCTACGCACTCATGGGCATGGACACATTCCACACTTGCAAGGGAGAATGAGAGGCACTTGTTTCCCAGCTGCAAGTTGATGTCCACATACACCATTCACCTGTCTTCATTTAGGTCTCTGCATTGTATATTCATTGAGCCAATGCAAACACATTTTTGGGTGGGGGGCGGGCATCACTTAGTGCAGCAACACCCCCTACTTGTTCTAGGGGGTACTCAGGAGGTATCTGGTCAGCTCCTAATTCCCTAGGACAAAGGTGCCTCCCCATTTCCAGCACTCACATGCAGCAGCGCCATCTCAGAATTTTTTTTTTTTCAAACATGAACAGCATAAGGAAGCAAGCATGGCACGACAGGCTCAGGGCCATGGACACCTGGCTGCTGGAGAAGCAGCACAGGGCAGTCATATCTGTGGGTGGGGCCATGAGAAGACAAGGCCACCATAGTTCCTACCCCTGACAGCCCCAGTCCAGAGAGCATTCAAATCTTCCTTGATGGACTTCATGCCTGTCACTCACCCGCTCTTTAGTACCTCTTTGTGTTGGTTACTCAGGGCCTGGAAGAGGTGGTGGGGATTGTAGATCCAGGGTGGGAACCACCTCACACCCAGAGTTCACCTGGCCACAGGACAGCAAGCAAGGCCAAGCATTAGAGTTCTAGACACTGAGCCTTGGCACCTCTGGCTGCACTTTCTATTTATATATCACGTTTCAAAAACCATAAATAAACAAAGAGACACAAAAACAGCCACTTTGATTGAGGAGAAAGTGGGAACCTAAAGCAGCTGACCCTCAAACAACTCCGCCAAGCCCCAGGCCAGGCCAGGCCATCTGAACACTCCAAGGCCACATGGTAGTTACAGAGGAGGACAGTTCCCACAGGTACTTGTCAAGCACTGTGCTAGCTTCTCAGTCACAGTCTCAGAATGCCTCCTTGCCAATACCCTGTGAGGGGAGGCCCTGCCTCACTAGAGGGGCAGGAGTTTCCTAAGCTCTTGCCAGGAAATGGTTAGCAAAGTGTCAAGCTAGGAGAAAGCCCAGTCAGAACAAGTGACTCCCCAGGGTTTCCCTAGACTCCATCCCCTCCTCCACATGGGGCCTGGAGGTGATGCGGGCAGCCTCCTAACCCCCTCCATCTCACTATCTCCTCAATCAAAGTGGTTGATTTTGTGTTTGCTTGTTTCTTTATGGGATTTTAAAAATCTGATATTTTATTTAGAGTAGTTTCAGGCTTCTATGTGTGTATCGTATAGACTTTATTAGAAGGAAGAGGGCTTGAGACAATAACATTTTTAAAAGGTCTCAGTGGGGAATAGACTTCCATGTTGGAAACCATGATGTTGGCCTATTTCTGCTGCCTTTGGGCAAAGTAGAAACAGTGTGAGAACTGGCATGTGCTGGGTTGTTGTTTCATTGTGGGAGGGCAGTTCCTCATGATGGAAAAACAAATCTCACTGAGCTGTAAGAGCCACACTCATCTTTTACCACATTCCCCACCAGAGTCTTTCACTTTTCTTGTGTGCGTGCATTTCTTTCAACATACATATTGATTATATATATAGGGTACATATATATGTGTGTGTGTATATATATATGGATGTGTCTCTCTCTGCGTGTGTGTGTGTTTGATTTTGTGTTTGTGTGTGTACACATAGAGGTCTCACTCTGTCACCCAGGCTGGAGTGTAGTGGCTGAATGATGGGTCACTGCAGCCTCAACCTCCAGTAATGCTTCCACCTCAGCCTTTCGAGTAGCTGGGACTACAGGCATGCAATACCATACGAGGCCAATGTTTAAAATTTTTGTTGAAACTGAATCTCACTACATGGCCCAGACTGGTCTTGAACTCCTGGGCTTAAGCAATCATTCCACCATGGTCTTCGAAAGTGTTTGGATTACAGGTGTTAGCCATCAAACTCAGTCAAAAATGTATTTTAAGGAACTGTTACAACCAAGTTATGAGCTATGGTTGTGCCATTGCACTCCAGCCTAGGCACCAGAGTGAGACTTTGTCTCCAAAAACAAAACAAAACAAAAAAAACTTATGACCAAATTAAAATTCTAAGGTTGTGTCATATGTGTCCCTTTCCTGCCCTGTAAGCTGTCACTGTTAGATATAATGGTATTGGCTGGGCGTGGTGGCTCACGCTTGTAATCCCAAAACTTTGGGAGGCTGAGGCAGGCGGACCACCTGAGGTCAGGAGTTCAAGACCAGCCTGACCGACATAGAGAAACCCCATCTCTACTAAAAATACAAAATTAACCAGGCGTGGTGGCGCATGCCTATAATCCCAGCTACTCAGAAGGCTGGGAGGCTGAGGCAGGAGAATTGCTTGAACCCGGGAGGTGGAGGTTGAGGTGAGCTGATATCACGCCATTGCACTCCAGCCTGGGCAAATATATATATGTGTGTGTGTGTATATATATATGTGTGTGTGTGTATATAATGGGTATTGAGAAAACTGTTACATATTACTAAGAAATTCCTGGCTGGGCGGGCGTGGTGGCTCATGACTATATTCCCAGCACTTTGGGAGGCCAAGGTGGGTGGATCACCTGAGGTCAGGAGTTCAAGACCAGCCTGGCCAAAATGGTGAAACCCTGACAGAGCTAGGACATGGTGGCGGGAGCCTGTAATCCCAGCTACTCGGGAGGTTGAGGCAGGAGAATTGCTTGAACCCGGGAGAAGAAGGTTGCAGTGAGCCAAGATCACATCAAGATCACGTCCCTTCTGGACGACAAAAGGAAAACTCCGTCTTAAAAAAAAATTGCTATATATTCTCTACATGAGAATAAGCTATTCTGATGTGGCCCTGTATTTCCTCACCCTTATCTCCAGGGTCTAAACCAGCAAATCAAATCAGGACACCCACAAAGGACAGTTGGCCATTTTCAAATAGAAATAAAATAGAAAATAAAATACCCCGTTAGTGAGTGTAATCCAGGGATTTTACAAAAGAGAAGTCAGACTGAGATGCAGTGCAGTCAGGACACAATTACCCTGGAATTGTGTCACACAGAATGACTGAGGAACCTTTCTAAGATGAACAAATTTGGGTAGCATAATTTTTGCTTAACCATTCTCAGCCACCGCTTTCCCCCACCCCTGCCCCATTCCTAATGACCATCCCACGATGTGGTCAGCAGTGTGGTACAGCATGGTCAGAGAGGGGATCAGGGATGGGAGCAGGATCTTTCCTGCATTATCAAAATGATTAAAAAGTTGTTAAAATGTGTTCAAATGGGCCGGACACGGTGGCTCACACCTGTAATCCCAGCACTTTGGGAGGCTGAGGCGGGTGGATCACCTGAGGTCAGGAGTTCGAGATCAGCCTGGCCAACAGGGTGAAATCCCATCTGTACTAAAAATGCAAAAAGTAGCCTGGCGTGGTGGCATGCGCCTGTAATCCCAGCTACTGGGGAGGCTGAGGCAGCAGAATCACTTGGACCCGGGAGGCAGAGGTTGCAGTGAGCCAAGATCACACCATTGCACTCAAGCCTGGGCAATAAGAGCAAAACTCAGTCTCAAAACAAACAAACAAACAAAAATAGTCCAAATGTTTTTTTTCTTACCCTTAAGTAGCAAGTAAGATGCATTATACAAGCAGACCCAGGTAAGAGAAAGAGCAAGCTCACTTCAAGTACCAGTTTACTTCTTAATTAGCTGTAATTCCCTATGGTTAACTCCCCCCCCCCCCCCCCCACTTTAGCCTGGTTTCCTGGGGGTGGGGGGAGTGGTACGGGGAGAATGCTGGTGCTTTATCCAATCAGTGGTGCAGTTGGAGAGGAGGGCGTGGCATCCGGCATTGGCGGGGCCTTTATTTCTTGCTGCAGCCAGAGCTTGGGATCCCTTTCTGCTGTTCAAAGTCCTACACCCCTGCCCCCCTCGCCCCCCACCCGGGTGACTGTCACAGCCTCTGTTGCCCTGCGATCTGCAGGTCCTGAGACACGCACAGCTAAGATGCCAAGGACATTCTGGAAGGTGGGAACGGGTGAGTGTGCGGGGTTGGGCATCCCAAGAGGGGAGAGCTGACTGAGAAACCGACGGGACTGGCCTCCTCACCGCTCCTGGGTTGCCGACCTGAGTCCCTGCTGGCGCAGCTCCGCCCCAGGTCCCTCTGGCTGCAAGATGGTGGCTGGGCCCGCCACCCGGACCCCCGCGTCCCGTCCAGTCCCTGCGGCGCCCTGTCTGGAGCTCCCTGGGCAGCTTTGCACGCAGCCCCGAGTATTTCCCAGATTGTTCAGGGATGCCAGGCCGGTCATCAGGGCAGAATCGCGACTCGTGTGTGCGTAGGAGGAGCTGTGGCCCGTGGGGCTCCCAGTCTCTTTTGTTACACATTTTGTTTGTTTGAGACAAAGTCTTGCTCTGTCGCCCAGGCTGGAGTGCAATGCGTGATCACTGCAGCCTCCGCCTCCCAGGTTCAAGCGATTCTCGTGCTTAAGCCCCCCGAGAAGCTGGGATTACCGACCTACACCACCACGCCTGGCTGATTATCGTATTTCTAGTAGAGAAGTGGTTTCGCCATGGTAGAAGCTGGTCTGGAACTCCTGGCCTCAAGTGATTCGCCCTTCACGGCCTCCCAAAGTGCTAAGATTACAAGCATGAGCCACTGCGCCCAGCCTCTTCTCTTGTAAAAGTAAAGGGAGTCAATGTTAAAACGTTAACGAGTTCATTTGAGTAGTGATTAGTGAAATGGAAAGCACCCAGCCATAATATGTGGGTCACCTGAAAGGCAAAAAGGGAAGGCTTTTATAAGGGCGTGTGAGAAGGCAAACCAAATTCAAGAATTGGTTACAGTTATGTAGTCCCCTTATTTGTATGATTCAGGTGGAAATTTCCTGGTTATGAAATCAGAGGTTAATTGCAGGTTTATGATCACTTAAGCCTGAATTTTGTTTCTGCCTAAAATAATTTAAGAAATGAATTTGAGATAGGTTTTACATTTTTTTACTTATGAACACAGAGCACTAGAGCCCCTTCAGTCTAATTTCCTGCTTTTTAATGAACACTCCACAGGAGGACTGGTTTTCCTCTGTGACTTCTAATGTATGGCAAGCAGGACTTCTAATCCACTACCCCTTTATCCTAGCTTAACTCAGGCTTGCAGTAAAATTATACATTTCCACCTTTGTTCCTACATTCTCAAATGTGGAAATGAGGACAACTTCCTGTCTCCGATTTACAACACTATCAACTATTTGTCCTTTGTTGTACATTTCAAACACAGTGTTTTAATTGTTAATCATGTTTTTACACAGCAGTGGATGGCAGATTTTGAAAATTGTTTTTCTGTCTGTATACAATTTTTTTTTTTTTTTTTTGGAGATGGAGTTTCACTCTTGTTGCCCAGGCTGGAGTGCAGTGGTGTGATCTCACCTCACTGCAATGCCTGCCTCCCAGGTTCAAGCGATTCTCCTGCCTCAGCCTCCCAAGTAGCTGGGATTACAGGCTCCCCACCACTGTGCCCGGCTAATTTTTGTATTTTTAGGAGAGACAGGGTTTCGTCATGTTGGCCAGGGTGGTCTTGAACTCCTGACCTCAGGTGATCCACTCGCCTCAGCCTCCGAAGTCTGTAAACATTTTACATGAGAAAAAAAGTAGAAAATAATCCTCTGGAACTCCACTGTTGAAAAAAAAATCTCTGTGACTCTCCTCCTTTTATGTTCCCTGGCACACACACCTTATTCGTATGTCTTTTGGTTGAAGTTTTGCTTGGAGAAATTACAAGGCCCTTTGCAGCAGCCCTCCAGTCTTTTCTTGTCCATGATTTTCAGAACTGTCCGAGATAACCCAAGATGCCCACAGTGGCCATGTCTCTTGGAGTATCTAATGAATATTATCCTCTGGATCATCTCTTAGAGGACAGCCTGAAGAGTAAGAGTGTAGCCTCTCAGAAGAGCAGCTGGATGGCCTAGGCCTGTGGACAGTTTCCTTGTTTACCATTTGTCTTAAAAAGCTAACCTCTTAGAAAATTAAAATTATTTTTTCACAAAGGAACGCGTATACACTGTTGGTAGGAGTGTAAATTAGTTCAACCATTATGGAAGACAGTGTGGCAACTCCTCAAAGACCTAGAGACAAAATACCATTTGACCCAGCAATCCATTATTGGGTATTTACCCAAAGCAATATGAATCATTCTATTATAAAGACACATGCATGTTTATGTGCATTGCAGCACAATTCACAATAGCAGAGACATGGAATCAACCTAAATGCCTACTAATGATAGGCTGGATAAAGAAAGTGTAGTACATAGTACCATGGAGTACTGTGCACCCATGGAAAAAAAATGAGATCATGTCCTCTGCAGGAACATTGATAGAGCCACAATACATTATTCTTAGCAAACTAACAGAGGAATAGAAAACTAAATACTGGCTGGATGCGGTGGCTCACGGCTGTAATTCCAGCACTTTGGGAGGCCGAGGCAGGTGGATCATCTGAGGTCAGGAGTTTGATACCAGCCTGAGCAACATGGTGAAACCTCATCTCTACTAAAAATACAAAAAATTCGCCAGTGTGGTGGCAGGTGCCTGTAATCCCAGCTACTCAGGAGACTGAGGCAGGAGAATCTCCTGAACCCAGGAGGCGGAGGTTGCAGTGAGCTGAGACAGTGCCACTGTACTCCAGCCTGGATGACAAGAGCGAATCTCTATCTCAAAACAAAACAAAAACTGCTACATGTTCTCACTTATAAGTGAGAGTCAAATGATGGGAACACATACTGAGGCCTACTGGAGGAGGGAGAGTATCGGGAAAAATATTTAATGGGTACTAGGCCTTAATACTTGGGTGATGAAATAATCTGCACAACAAACCCCCATGACACACATTTACCTGTGTAAAAAGCTTGCACATATACCCTTGAACTTAAAAGTTAAAAGAATTTGGTAGCTTTTCCAATAATTCCCTGACAGCATTTTGATTTTATGTGTATATGACACCTATTAAGTATCAGATGTTTGGATTACACAGATGAACAGGGTTCAACATACCTGCCCTGTAGGAGTTTATAGGTCATTAGCATGGATAGGTGTGTAAATGATTAATTTATTCTGGAGAACAATACTTGTACATAAAAAGACTTACAAAGTATTAAGGAGCTGAATGGTAATAGTGATCAATTCTGCCAGTGACATAGCAGTGGGAAAATCAAGGAGGGCTTTATAGAGGAGGTGACATTTGAGTGGGTGTCAGGGTTTAATAGAACTTTTTGTGTTAATGCTGCTGGTGCAGAGTATATATATTTTTTTGAGTCAAGAGTCTTGCTCTGTTTCCCAGGCTAGAGTGCAGTGGTGCAGTCTCGGCTCACTGCAACCTTCACCTCCCTGGTTCAAGCAATTCTCTCACCTCAGCCTTCCAAGTAGCTGGGATTATAGACGTGAGCCACCATGCCTGTCCCCAGAGTAAAAAATTATTTCCAGCCTGGCCAACACAGTGAAACCCCGTCTCTACTAAAAATACAAAAAATTAGGCATTGTGACATGTGCTTCTTCCTGAGTTTGTCACCTTGGAAAGATTTTTTGACTTGTTTCTATTTCAGTTTTTTAATAACTGTAAATTACATTCTATCAGAAGAGTTTAAAAGATGTTTAAAAAGTCAGACTATGAAAGGTATATTATATATTTTATTTCTTTTTTTTTCTTTTTTTTTTAATTATTATTATACTTTAAGTTCCAGGATACATGTGTATAACATGCAGGTTTGTTACATATGTATACTTGTGCCATGTTGGTGTGCTGCACCCATCAACTCGTCATTTACATCAGGTATAACTCCCAATGCAATCCCTCCCCCCGACCCCCGTGATAGGCCCCGGTGTATGATGTTCCCCTTCCCGAGTCCAAGTGATCTCATTGTTCAGTTCCCACCTATGAGTGAGAACATGCGGTGTTTGGTTTTCTGTTCTTGCAATAGTTTGCTGAGAATGATGGTTTCCAGCTGCATCCATGTCCCTACAAAGGACACAAACTCATCCTTTTTTATGGCTGCATAGTATTCCATGGTGTATATGTGCCACATTTTCTTAATCCAGTCTGTCACTGATGGACATTTGGGTTGAGTCCAAGTCTTTGCTATTGTGAATAGTGCCGCAATAAACATATATGTGCATGTGACTTTATAGCAGCATGATTTATAATCCTTTGGGTATATACCCAGTAATGGGATGGCTGGGTCATATGGTAGTTCTAGTTCTAGATCCTTGAGGAATCGCCATGCTGTTTTCCATAAGGGTTGAACTAGTTTACATTCCCACCAGCAGTGTAAAAGTGTTCCTATTTCTCCACATCCTCTCCAGCACCTGTTGTTTCCTGACTTTTTAATGATTGCCATTCTAACTGGTGTGAGATGGTATCTCATTGTGGTTTTGATTTGCATTTCTCTGATGGCCAGTGATGATGATCATTTTTTCATGTGTCTGTTGGCTGTATGAATGTCTTCTTTTGAGAAGTGTCTGTTCATATCCTTTGCCCACTTTTTGATGGGGTTGTTTGTTTTTTTTCTTGTAAATTTGTGTGAGTTCTTTGTAGGTTCTGGATATTAGCCCTTTGTCAGATGAGTAGATTGCAAAAATTTTCTCCCATTCTGTAGGTTGCCTGTTCACTCTGATGGTAGTTTCTTTTGCTGTGCAGAAGCTCTTTCGTTTAATTAGATCCCATTTGTCAATTTTGGCTTTTGTTGCCGTTGCTTTTGGTGTTTTAGACATGAAGTCTTTGCCCATGCCTATGTCCTGAATGGTATTACCTAGGTTTTCTTCTAGGGTTTTTATGGTATTAGGTCTAACATTTAAGTCTCTAATCCATCTTGAATTAATTCTTGTATAAGGAGTAAGGAAAGGATCCAGTTTCAGCTTTCTACGTATGGCTAGCCAATTTTCCCAGCACCATTTATTAAATAGGGAATCCTTTCCCCATTTCTTGTTTCTCTCAGGTTTGTCAAAGATCAGATGGCTGTAGATGTGTGGTATTATTTCTGAGGGCTCTGTTCTGTTCCATTGGTCTGTATCTCTGTTTTGGTACCAGTACCATGCTGTTTTGGTTACTGTAGCCTTGTAGTATAGTTTGAAGTCAGGTAGCGTGATGCCTCCAGCTTTGTTCTTTTGACTTAGGATTATCTTGGAGATGCAGGCTCTTTTTTGGTTCCATATGAACTTTAAAGCAGTTTTTTCCAATTCTGTGAAGAAACTCATTGGTAGCTTGATGGGGATGGCATTGAATCTATAAATTACCTTGGGCAGTATGGCCATTTTCACGATATTGATTCTTCCTATCCATGAGCATGGTATGTTCTTCCATTTGTTTGTGTCCTCTTTTATTTCAGTGAGCAGTGGTTTGTAGTTCTCCTTGAAGAGGTCCTTTACATCCCTTGTAAGTTGGATTCCTAGGTATTTTATTCTCTTTGAAGCAATTGTGAATGGAAGTTCATTCATGATTTGGCTCTCTGTTTGTCTGTTACTGGTGTATAAGAATGCTTGTGATTTTTGCACATTAATTTTGTATCCTGAGACTTTGCTGAAGTTGCTTATCAGCTTAAGGAGATTTTGGGCTGAGACAATGGGGTTTTCTAAATATACAATCATGTCATCTGCAAA
>NC_044995.1:28916571-28923227 GCF_008728515.1 Papio anubis
GGCTCCTATTCCCATTATCTCAAGTAGCAGAACATATTCCATATAAACATTAAACCGTCGCAGCTATAGATCATGTACCTGATCTTTTGACCTCCACATTCTTACCACCTATTTCTTCGATGGATTAGCAATAAACAACATGGGCTAAACAGAGCTCAGGGCCTTCGCAGCCTCCACGATAGCGATGGCCCCCTGGTGTCCCACTTTTTTCTCTGTCTTTTTCTCAATCCTTTGACTCAGCCGAACTTTGTCACCCCCAAGATGTAGTGTTGGGTCTGACCACCCCAAGATAAAGTTTGGCCTTTTTGTATGGGAGAGGAATGGAGGATACCAGGAAGAAGGTGACTCGTGGAAGTGACATTTGAGCTAGTATCTGAATAGGTTACAGAAGGAAAAAGAATGCTTCAGAGAACAGCGTGGATGTTGGTGCCTCAGTGAGATTGGAATGCTAGATTAAGCATTGTATATGAACAGAGAATGTTTCCTACTCTTTAAAGAGTTATGTATATGTTTTCCATGATTTTAGTTATTTCTCTACTTGCAATGTGTTTTAGTTGGTTAAAAATTATGGCACAGATGAAGCAAGAAAAGTACTTATGTAACTGAGAAACCAATGCTATATTTTTAACTATGAAAATAATTAAATGCTGTTCTCTTATTCTTTTCCTTCTTTATCTATTTGACCTGTAAGCATAGGATTCATGAGAACAGACTTTGGGTACAAGCTAGGACTGTCACCATGGCTTAAGCACAACAGAACAGTTCTGATGCTACTTAGAAGGACTAAAACTCCTTTTGTAGCCAGATTTTTCAACTCATTTCATAATTGAAACCCCATAAAGAACATGAGTGGTCTTGTGATACCCTTCATGTCTTGGAGATGTATCAATATTTTGCTTCACCAGTAATCTGTGAAAATAAAGTTTATTTAGTAAACAGAAGTTGCTGTTTACCCACTGTATGCTAGGCTCTTCACTAGATATGTCAGTGCCCAAGAAAAAGATTTATTTTACTCCTTTCCCAAAGAGTGAAACTTATTTCCACAGAGTATGTGTCTAGTCAGCATTTAAATACTACTGATGACAGACTTACTCCCTACCCCTAGGTAGTTCTTGGGTTTCTACTATATTCACTTTTTTTCATGGCAAAGTAGTTTCGAAACAAAATAGACAGTGATGTGTTTTCTGCTGAGTTGGTGCACACTGGAAGCTGTAATACAGCATGCTGTTCTGTGCTTTATGCAACTCAGGGAGACAGTGTGCACTCTGACCCCCAGAGAGTTCCATCAGGGCATGCTTTGACTGCTCAGTGAGTGGCCGTCTCCTACTTTGAGATTTCTGCTCCTGAGAAAAAAATACCTGTCTCACTTTGCTGCACAGTCATCTTCTGTGTGAGTTGGGCCACCATCTTCTAAGACAATCTCACATGAAAATCTTATTGGGATGCTCATTTTGTGTAATGCCTGTCTCTGATGTCATCCATATGGGTCACCAAAATCTCAGATGAACCACACTGTTCTCCAAAGATGGTTCTCTTGTACAGTATCAATTCTGACAGATGTAACCTGAACATCTCTTTGGGCTCCAGGTACCACTTGTTTCTCTGTTTTGGGGAGATCATAATTTTTCATCTCTTGCTTGGAAGCATAGATATTTCTGTATCACCACACCATAAACATCATTAGGACAGACACCACACTTTATTCCATTGTTGTATGGCATAAGATAAACTGAATAGAAAGAAATAAAACTTTAAAAAGCCCTCCCTACTCTTCACTTTTTAAAATTGAAATAGCTTGGTGGGGGGTGCGAGCAAGATGGCCAAATAGGGACAGCTCCAGCCTCCAGTTCCCAGCGCGAGCGACACAGAAGACGGGTGATTTCTGCATTTTCAACTAAGGTACTGGGTTCATCTCACTGGGGAGCGCCAGACAATCGGTGCTGGTCAGCTGCTGCAGCCCGACCAGCGAGAGCTGAAGCAGGGTGAGGCATCGCCTCACCTGGGAAGCGCAATGGGGAAGGGAATCTCTTTAGAAACTGAGACACACAACACCTGGAAAATGGGGTAACTCCCACCCTAATACTGCACTTTACCAAGGGTCTTAGCAAACGGCACAGTAGAAGATTATATCCCACACGTGGCCAGGAGGGTCCCATGCCCACAGAGCCTCCCTCATTGCTAGCACAGCAGTCTGAGATCTAACTGCAAGCCAGTGGTGAGGCTGGAGGAGGGGTGCCCGCCATTGCTGAGACTTAAGTAGGTAAACAAAGCCTCCGGGAAGAAATTCAAAAAATAAGAGCGCATCTCCCCCTCCAAAGGAACGCAGCTCATCGCCAGCAACGGACCAAAGCTGGAAGGAGAATGACTTTGATGAGATGAGAGAAGAAGTCTTCAGTCCATCAAACTTCTCAGAGCTAAAGGAGGAATTACATACCCAGCGCAAAGAAACTAAAAAAGCTTGAAAGAGAAGCAAATAGATAACCGAATAATTAATGAGAAGGCCATAAACAAACGGACAGATGAAAACGCGACACGAAACGTAGTGACGTAAAATGCACAAGCTTCAGTAACCGACTGATCAACTGGAAGAAAGAGTATCAGATTGAGGATCAAAATGAATGAAATGAAGCGAAAAGAAAAATCTAAAGAAAAAAGAAGAAAAAGAAATGAACAGTCTGCAAGAAGTATGCAGATTATGTAAAAAAGACCAAAACGGCCTGACTGGGTGCCTGGAAAGTGAGGGGAAAATTTTGGAACCAAGTTGAAAAACACCCCTTCAGATATCATCCAGAGAACTTCCCAACCTGAAGAGGGCAGGCCAACATTCAAATTCAGGAAATACAGAGAACTTCTCTTACAAAGATATGTGAGAAGAGCAACTCCAACACACATAATTGCCAGATTCACCAAAGCTGAAAAATGAAGGAAAATCTTAAAGGCAGCCAGAGAAAGGTCGGGTTACCCACAAGCGTGGGGAGCCCATCAGACTACAGCAGATCTTCTCGCAAGAAATTTCCAAGCCAGGAAGAGAGTAGGGACCACTCAACATTCTTAAAGAAAGGAATTTTCAACACAGAATTTCATATCCAGCCAAAATAAGTTTCAGCGGGCGAAGGAGAAACAACCCTTTACAGATAAGCAAATGCTTAGAAATTTCTTTCACCACCAGGCCTGCCTACAAGAGACCCCTGAAGGAAGCAAATTCAAACATGGGAAGGAACACCGGGTACCAGCCATTGCAAAACATGCCAAAATGTAAAGACCATCGAGGCTAGGAAGAAACGTGCATCAACTAACGAAATTGTAATAAACCAGTTAATATCATAATGGCAGGATCGTAAGTTCATACATAACAATATTAACCTTTCTTTAAATGTACCGACTAAACGCCCACTAAAGACATTACCGGCAAACTGATAAAGAGTCAAGACCCATCAGTCTGCTGTATTCAGGAGACCCATCTCACATGGGGTGAGACATACATAGGCTCCTCAAAATAAAGGGATGGAGGAAGATCTACCAAGCAAAATGGAGAACAAAAAAGCAGGGTTAAAAAATACTAGTTCTGATAAAACAGACTTTAAACCATCAAAGATCAAAAGAGACAAAGAAGGCCATTACATAATGGTAAAGGGATCAATTCAACAGGAAGAGCTTAACTATCCTAAATATATATGCACCAATACAGGAGCACCCAGGGTTCATAAAGCAAACCTTAGAGACTTACAAGACTTAACTCCATACAATAATAATGGATGATTCTCAACACTCCACTGTCAACATAGGCATCAACGAGACAGAAAGTTAACAAGGATATCCAGGAATTGAACTCCTCAATCTGTGCAGCAAGCAACCCAATGACATCTATAGAACTCTTCTACCCCAAATCAACAGAATATATACATTCTTTTCAGCACCTGACATCACACTTATTCCAAAATTGACCACATAATGGAAGTAAAGCACTCCTCAGCAAATGTACAAGAACAGAAATTGCAACAAACTGTCTCTCACCACAGTGCAATCAACCAGAACTCAGGAATAAGAAACCTGTAATCAAAACCGCCAACTACATGGAAACTGGAATAACTCAATTCCTGAAATGACTACTGGGTACACAATGAAATGAAGGTAGAAATAAAGATGTTCTTTGGAAAACCAATGCGAGAACAAAGATACAACATACCTACAGAATCTCTGGGATTGCATTGATGTAGCAGTGTGTAGAGGGAAATTTATAGCACCAAATGCCCAATGTAAGAGAAAGTATGAAGATCTAAAATTGACACTCTAACATCACAATTAAAAAGAACTAGAGAAGCAAGAGCAAATATTATCTAAAAAGCTAGCAGAAGGCAGAAATAACTAAGATCAGAGCAGAACTTCGAAGGAGATAGAGACACAAAAACCTCCAAAAATCAATGAATCCAGGAGTTGGTTTTGAAAAAGATCACCAAAATTGATAGGATCAAGCGGGAAGTGGGCACTAATAAAGAAGAAAAGAGAGAAGAATCAAATAGACGAATAAAAAATGATAAAGGGGATATCAAATTTCACCTAAATTCCACAGTATAGAAATACAAACTACCATCAGAGAATACTATAAACACCTCTACGCAGAATTAAACTAAGAAAATCTAGAAAAAATGGATAATTTCTTGGACACTTACACACTCTCCCCCAAGACTAAACCAGGAAGAAGGTGAATCCCCTGAATAATTCTCAATAGTAGTTTGAAAAATTGAGGCAATAATTAATAGCTTACGACCAAAAAGTCCAGGACCAGATGGATCACAGCTGAATTTTACCAGGGGTACAAGGAGGAGTTGGTACCATTCCTTCTTGAAACTATTCCAATCAATATGAAAAAGAGGGCAACCTCCCTAACTCATTTTATGAGACCAACATCATCCTGATACCAAAGCCTGGCAGAGACACATCAAAAAGAGAATTTTAGACCAATATCCCTGATGAACATCAATGCAAAAACTTCAATAAATATTGGCAAACCAGATCCAGCAGCACATCAAAAAAAGCTTATCCACCATGATCAAGTGGGCTTCATCCTGGATGCAAGGTCAACATACTAAATCAATAAACGTAATCCAGCATATAAACAGAACCAAAGACAAAACCACATGATTATCTCAATAGATGCAGAAAAAGGCCTTGGCAAAATTCAACAGCCTTTCATGCTAAAACGCCAATAAATTCGGGTAATTGATGGAACGATCTCAAAATAATAAGAGCTTATTTATGACAAACCCACAGCCAGCTATCATACTGAATGGGCAAACCTGAAAATTTCTTGAAAACTGGCACAGATAGATGCCCTCTCTCACCACTCCTATTCACAGTGTTGAAGTTCTGGCTAGTAAAATTAGGCAAGAGAAAGAAATCAAGGGTATTCAGTTGTAGGAAAAGAAGTTAAGAAGTCAAATTGGTTCCTCTTTGCAGATGACATGATTGTATATTGAAACCCCATTGTTCCAGCCGCCTAAAATTCCTTTAAGCTGTGATGGATAAGCAACTTCAGCAAAAGCCTCAGGATACAAAAAATTAATGTGCAAAAATCACAAGCATTCTTATACACCAGTAACAGACAAACAGAGGTTAAATCAGGAATGAACTTCCATTCACAATTGCTTCAAAAAGAGAATAAAATACCTAAGAATCAAACTTACACCGGATGTAAAGGACCTCCTCAAGGAGAACTACAAACCACTGCTCAGTGAAATATGTAAAAGACTATAGCAAACAAAAATGGAAGAACATACCATGCTCATGGATAGGAAGAATCAATATTAGAAAAATGGCCATACTGCCCAAGGTAATTTATAGATTCAAATGCCATATCCCCATCAAGCTACCAAATGAGTTTCTTCACAGAATTGGAAAAAAACTGTTTAATGTTCGTGATGGAACCAAAGTGCAGAGCCCGCATCTCCAAGACAATCCTGTCAAAAAAGAACAAAGCTGGAGGCATCACGCCACCTGACTTCAAAACTAGAGCAGCCGCCAAGGCTACAGCAACTAAAACAGCATGGTACTGGTACCAAAAACAGAGATATAGACCAATGGAACAGAACAGAGTCCTCAGAAATAATACCACAACATCTACAGCCATCTGATCTTTCATGGAGAAAAACAGCAAAATGGGGAAATGATTCCTATTTAATAAATGGTGCTGATAATTGGCTAGCCATAGATAGAAAGCTGAAATTCGATCCTTCCTTTACCTATACTTAAAATTAATCCAAGATGGGATTAGAGACTTAAATGTTAGACCTAATACCATAAAACCTAGAAGAAAAACCTAGGTAATACCATTCAGGACATAGGTATTGGCAAAGTGACTTCAAGTGTCTAAAACACCAAAAGCAATGGCAAATGCGCTTTCTCAAACTGACAAATGGGATCCACTGAATTAAAGAGCTCTGCACAGCAAAAGAAACTACCATCAGAGGAATAGGCAAACTACAGAATGGAGAAAATTTTGCAATCTACTCATCAGACAAAGGGCTACATCTAGAACCTACAAAAAGAACTCAAACAAATTCTACAAGAAAAACAAACAACCCCATCAAAAGTGGGCAAAGGGATATGAATAGACATTTCTCAAAGAGCACAGATGTAACTGAACGAAGCAAAATGTG